>NW_026061570.1:82500-87500 GCF_024217435.2 Syngnathus scovelli | reverse complement strand
AAGAAGAATTTGATCACAGGTTTGCAGACTTCAAGACACACAGAGCCACTTTTAACATTTTTGCTGACCCCTTCTCCTTTGATGTTGAGGATGCCCCCCCTGTTCTGCAGATGGAGCTAATTGACCTGCAGTGCAATACTGAACTCAAAGCCAAGTTCAGGGAAGTGAGTGGAAGAACAGTGGAGCTTGGACAATTTTTGAGAGAACTGCCCCCCAGCTTCCCTGAGCTTTCCAGGATGTTCAAGCGGACCATGTGCCTTTTTGGCAGCACCTATCTGTGTGAAAAGCTCTTCTCCACAATGAACTTCAATAAGTCAAAGTACAGGTCCAGAATTAAAGATGAGCATCTTAAAGCCATACTGAGGGTCTCAGTTGCCTCCTCCCTCAAGCCAAATGTGGCTCAGCTGTGTGAGAGGAAGCGTTGCTAAGTCTCTGGCAGCAAGGAGTAGGAGGAAGTAGAAATGAAGCCTATGTTCTGAAGAACTTTTCCTGTTCTGCATGTTCTAACTGTTAATTTGTTCAAATTGAGAAGATTGGATCAGTTGACCTTTTTTATGGATTACTTTTGTGGATTACGATTTGATGCGGCCCAGCCTCACCCAGACTCTACCTCCAGCGGCCCCCAGGTAAATTGAGTTTGAGACCCCTGATGTACAGTGAATAAAGAGCATGGCTCCCTGTGAACTCAAAGCAGCAGTCTTTACTTGTAAAAGATCCCAGCACAACACATTGTGCTTCCATGTAGTGTTTTTACCTTTTTCATGACATTTATTTTGATACAGCCAAATGCAGGTTTTGTGCACTTCACTTTTCCGTTGGGCATTCGCGTAGAACCCTATTCCAGTTACGGCCAGATTCTTTTAGACTAGTGGTCCCCAAACTTTCTTGAGCCACGGACCGGCTACGCGTCAGAAATATTTTTGCGGACCTGCCTTTATATATATAAATAAACAATAAATCTATATAAATAAATACTACATTTATAATAAGTATATATACCGTATTTGCCGGTGTATTGGTCGACCATTTTCGATCCAAAATCGACCGAAAAAAATCGACCTCGACTTATACACCGAGTCATAAAATTTAACTTCGTATTCATCGCTTCAAATGTGATGGTAACCAAGGCCGACACTCGAGCTCGCCGGCCGCTGGAAGTCGAATGAGGCGCCGCGACCACCTCCGCGGTGCTTATAAACAGCCGATCCGCTCGGCGGGGGCTATTTTCGGCCACTTGGCTCGTGCGCACGGCCTCCCGGATGTGCCGGGCGGGTGCGCGAGCTCGCCGGCCGCTGGAAGTCGAATGAGGCGCCGCGACCACCTCCGCGGTGCTTATAAACAGCCGATCCGCTCGGCGGGGGCTATTTTCGGCCACTTGGCTCGTGCGCACGGCCTCCCGGATGTGCCGGGCGGGTGCGCGAGCTCGCCGGCCGCTGGAAGTCGAATGAGGCGCCGCGACCACCTCCGCGGTGCTTATAAACAGCCGATGCGCTCGGCGGGGGCTATTTTCGGCCACTTGGCTCGTGCGCACGGCCTCCCGGATGTGCCGGGCGGGTGCGCGAGCTCGCCGGCCGCTGGAAGTCGAATGAGGCGCCGCGACCACCTCCGCGGTGCTTATAAACAGCCGATCCGCTCGGCGGGGGCTATTTTCGGCCACTTGGCTCGTGCGCACGGCCTCCCGGATGTGCCGGGCGGGTGCGCGAGCTCGCCGGCCGCTGGAAGTCGAATGAGGCGCCGCGACCACCTCCGCGGTGCTTATTAACAGCCGATCCGCTCGGCGGGGGCTATTTTCGGCCACTTGGCTCGTGCGCACAGCCTCCCGGATGTGCCGGGCGGGTGCGCGAGCTCGCCGGCCGCTGGAAGTCGAATGAGGCGCCGCGACCACCTCCGCGGTGCTTATAAACAGCCGATCCGCTCGGCGGGGGCTATTTTCGGCCACTTGGCTCGTGCGCACGGCCTCCCGGATGTGCCGGGCGGGTGCGCGAGCTCGCCGGCCGCTTGAAGTCGAATGAGGCGCCGCGACCACCTCCGCGGTGCTTATTAACAGCCGATCCGCTCGGCGGTGGCTATTTTCGGCCACTTGGCTCGTGCGCACGGCCTCCCGGATGTGCCGGGCGGGTGCGCGAGCTCGCCGGCCGCTTGAAGTCGAATGAGGCGCCGCGACCACCTCCGCGGTGCTTATAAACAGCCGATCCGCTCGGCGGGGGCTATTTTCGGCCACTTGGCTCGTGCGCACGGCCTCCCGGATGTGCCGGGCGGGTGCGCGAGCTCGCCGGCCGCTGGAAGTCGAATGAGGCGCCGCGACCACCTCCGCGGTGCTTATAAACAGCCGATCCGTTCGGCGGGGGCTATTTTCGGCCACTTGGCTCGTGCGCACGGCCTCCCGGATGTGCCGGGCGGGTGCGCGAGCTCGCCGGCCGCTGGAAGTCGAATGAGGCGCCGCGACGACCTCCGCGGTGCTTATAAACAGCCGATCCGCTCGGCGGGGGCTATTTTCGGCCACTTGGCTCGTGCGCACGGCCTCCCGGATGTGCCGGGCGGGTGCGCGAGCTCGCCGGCCGCTGGAAGTCGAATGAGGCGCCGCGACCACCTCCGCGGTGCTTATAAACAGCCGATCCGCTCGGCGGGGGCTATTTTCGGCCACTTGGCTCGTGCGCACGGCCTCCCGGATGTGCCGGGCGGGTGCGCGAGCTCGCCGGCCGCTGGAAGTCGAATGAGGCGCCGCGACCACCTCCGCGGTGCTTATAAACAGCCGATGCGCTCGGCGGGGGCTATTTTCGGCCACTTGGCTCGTGCGCACGGCCTCCCGGATGTGCCGGGCGGGTGCGCGAGCTCGCCGGCCGCTGGAAGTCGAATGAGGCGCCGCGACCACCTCCGCGGTGCTTATAAACAGCCGATCCGCTCGGCGGGGGCTATTTTCGGCCACTTGGCTCGTGCGCACGGCCTCCCGGATGTGCCGGGCGGGTGCGCGAGCTCGCCGGCCGCTGGAAGTCGAATGAGGCGCCGCGACCACCTCCGCGGTGCTTATAAACAGCCAATCCGCTCGGCGGGGGCTATTTTCGGCCACTTGGCTCGTGCGCACGGCCTCCCGGATGTGCCGGGCGGGTGCGCGAGCTCGCCGGCCGCTGGAAGTCGAATGAGGCGCCGCGACCACCTCCGCGGTGCTTATAAACAGCCGATCCGCTCGGCGGGAGCTATTTTCGGCCACTTGGCTCGTGCGCACGGCCTCCCGGATGTGCCGGGCGGGTGCGCGAGCTCGCCGGCCGCTGGAAGTCGAATGAGGCGCCGCGACCACCTCCGCGGTGCTTATAAACAGCCGATCCGCTCGGCGGGGGCTATTTTCGGCCACTTGGCTCGTGCGCACGGCCTCCCGGATGTGCCGGGCGGGTGCGCGAGCTCGCCGGCCGCTGGAAGTCGAATGAGGCGCCGCGACCACCTCCGCGGTGCTTACAAACAGCCGATCCGCTCGGCGGGGGCTATTTTCGGCCACTTGGCTCGTGCGCACGGCCTCTCGGATGTGCCGGGCGGGTGCGCGAGCTCGCCGGCCGCTGGAAGTCGAATGAGGCGCCGCGACCACCTCCGCGGTGCTTATAAACAACCGATCCGCTCGGCGGGGGCTATTTTCGGCCACTTGGCTCGTGCGCACGGCCTCCCGGATGTGCCGGGCGGGTGCGCGAGCTCGCCGGCCGCTGGAAGTCGAATGAGGCGCCGCGACCACCTCCGCGGTGCTTATAAACAGCCGATCCGCTCGGCGGGGGCTATTTTCGGCCACTTGGCTCGTGCGCACGGCCTCCCGGATGTGCCGGGCGGGTGCGCGAGCTCGCCGGCCGCTGGAAGTCGAATGAGGTGCCCGACCACCTCCGCGGTGCTTATAAACAGCCGATCCGCTCGGCGGGGGCTATTTTCGGCCACTTGGCTCGTGCGCACGGCCTCCCGGATGTGCCGGGCGGGTGCGCGAGCTCGCCGGCCGCTGGAAGTCGAATGAGGCGCCGCGACCACCTCCGCGGTGCTTATAAACAGCCGATCCGCTCGGCGGGGGCTATTTTCGGCCACTTGGCTCGTGCGCACGGCCTCCCGGATGTGCCGGGCGGGTGCGCGAGCTCGCCGGCCGCTGGAAGTCCAATGAGGCGCCGCGATCTCCTCCGCGGTGCTTATAAAGTGCCGATCCGCTCGGCTTGGAGCTATTTCCGGCCTCCCGTTGGTGCCGGGCGGCGTGCGCGAGCTCGCCGGCCGTGATCTCCTCCGCGGTGCTTATAAACAGCAGCATGCGCACGGCCTCCCAGAATTTGAACACATTTCGTCAATAAATTTCGCATATTGAATTTTGAAGTTTAATATAATGCAACAATTGAGCTCGACTTATACAAAGGATATATCATAAAATCGTAAATTTCCGTCGAATTTTAGGGGGTCGACTTATACACCGAGTCGACCTGTACACCGGCAAATACGGTAAATACGATTAAATAAAATGATACGACTGGCATAAAAACAAATATAAACCACATAAAAATAAAAGTCACCATTACGTTGAATTATTGGGAGCACCGAGCTTGTTTCTCAGAAACGAGCCGGTCCCATCCAGGCGTAATCGGAGACAATGAAACCCGAAGTGGTTAAGGTTTGTCTTTTAATGCAGGATGCTTGGTCTCCATGTGCCGAAGCAGTTTTGAAGGCTTCATTGGCTCGCTCGCGTTTCAGGGGCGATTGTGTCTATTAAATGCAAAATGTTGGGTCACCTCACGGCTTACGGCCATACTACCCTGAGAACGCCCGATCTCGTCCGATCTCGGAAGCTAAGCAGGGTTGGGCCTGGTTAGTACTTGAATGGGAGACCGCCTGGGAATACCAGGTGCTGTAAGCTTTTTCTTTTTCTTATGTGCACTTCAATCGTTTAAGAAGCTATTTTTTACAACACCCATCACGAATGGCATCCGGAAACAGCAAGCCTAATTTAAACTCCGACATTGAAACTATAACACGAGTTTGAAAGCTATATT
>NW_026061570.1:75000-77500 GCF_024217435.2 Syngnathus scovelli | reverse complement strand
AACCCAACACAACACTTCCATGAAGTGTTTTTAAACTTTTCAAGGCATTTATTTTGATTCAGCAAAATGCAGGTCGCAACGGCAAATTCGTGCTACCGCATAAAAAGCTGTCAATTGTCACGTCGCCCCCAACTGCTCCACTATGTGTCTGTCTTGGGTTCTGTCTGTGTGCTCGCCCCTCCCCTCCTGTGTGCCCATGATCAGTGTGATTGTTCCCACCTGCCTCTCGTTACCTGTCGTGTATAAAAGTCCTGTCTGCCCCTCACTCCCTGTCGGATCATTGGTTTTGGTATTGGTATTGGTATTGGTATTGGTTTTGGTCATTGGTTTTGGTTCCTGTCGTTCGGTGTGTCGTCCTGTCTTGGTGCCGTCATGTCCTGCTGTTTTCTTGTTTCACGTCCCGGTCAGTCAGTCAAGTTATTGTTTGTTATGTCATATCAGTCTGTAGTTTGAGTTCCACCAATAAACCCTGGTCCAAGCTGCACTTGGTCGTCCCGCTCCATGCTCCACCGCAACCGACCGTGACAGAATGATCCGACCACTACAACGACCAGCGCTTGGACCCCCCTCCACCACCAGCTCCCGCTGCGACGCCCGGTCGTCGTCCGAGCTTGTCCCGGCGCCATCAGCTCCGCGACCGTCATCGGACTTCGCTCCCGCGACGCCGGACCCGCGGCCGCCATCGGAGTTCCTCCCGGCACCATCGCCTCTGCGACCGTCGTCGGACTTCGCTGCCGCGACGCCGGACCCGCGGCCGCCATCGGAGTGCTTCTGGCGCCAGCGGCTTTGCGGCCGCGATCGGACTCTGGTGCCGCGACGCCGGACCCACGGCCGCCGTTGGAGTGCCTCCCGGCGTCATCAGACTCACGGCCGCCATCGGGCTCCACCCCAGCGTCGCAGGACCCGCGAACGTCGCCAGACATCCAAGCCAGCTGCGTCGGACCCGCGATCGTCCCTGGCTCCACTCCCACTGCTGCGGCGCGTGATGGCTCTTGCCGCTGCGCAGAGCCCCGCCTTCCGAGTGTCGCCGATCACTGTACAGACTTTGTGAGTGGCCGCCAATCACGGTACAGACTTCCGGAGTCGCCGCCAATTGCCGTACGGACTTCCTGAGTGGCCGCCGATTGCGGCACTGACTTTTGTATGCCGCTGATTGCGGTTGTGTGTCCCCTAGGTCCCCGCCCGAGTGCGGCTCTGTCCCCTAGGTCCCCGCCCGAGTGCGGCTCTGTCCCCTAGGTCCCCGCCCGAGTGCGGCTCTGTCCCCTAGGTCCCCGCCCGAGTGCGGCTCTGTCCCCTAGGTCCCCGCCCGAGTGCGGCTCTGTCCCCTAGGTCCCCGCCCGAGTGCGGCTCTGTCCCCTAGGTCCCCGCCCGAGTGCGGCTCTGTCCCCTAGGTCCCCCGCCCGAGTGCGGCTCTGTCCCCTAGGTCCCCGCCCGAGTGCGGCTCTGTCCCCTAGGTCCCCGCCCGAGTGCGGCTCTGTCCCCTAGGTCCCCGCCCGAGTGCGGCTCTGTCCCCTAGGTCCCCGCCCGAGTGCGGCTCTGTCCCCTAGGTCCCCGCCCGAGTGCGGCTCTGTCCCCTAAGTCCCCGCCCGAGTGCGGCTCTGTCCCCTAGGTCCCCGCCCGAGTGCGGCTCTGTCCCCTAGGTCCCCGCCCGAGTGCGGCTCTGTCCCCTAGGTCCCCGCCCGAGTGCGGCTCTGTCCCCTAGGTCCCCGCCCGAGTGCGGCTCTGTCCCCTAGGTCCCCGCCCGAGTGCGGCGCGGTTCGGTTCCCCAAGTCGCCGCCCGAGTGCGGCGCGGTTCGGTTCCCCAAGTCGCCGCCCGAGTGCGGCGCGGTTCGGTTCCCCAAGTCGCCGCCCGAGTGCGGCGCGGTTCGGTTCCCCAAGTCGCCGCCCGAGTGCGGCGCGGTGCGGTTCCCCAAGTCGCCGCCCGAGTGCGGCGCGGTTCGGTTCCCCAAGTCGCCGCCCGAGTGCGGCGCGGTTCGGTTCCCCTAGTTTTTTTTTTTTGGGACGTCGGGAGACGTCCCTTGTGGGGGGGGTTCTGTCACGTCGCCCCCAACTGCTCCACTATGTGTCTGTCTTGGGTTCTGTCTGTGTGCTCGCCCCTCCCCTCCTGTGTGCCCATGATCAGTGTGATTGTTCCCACCTGCCTCTCGTTACCTGTCGTGTATAAAAGTCCTGTCTGCCCCTCACTCCCTGTCGGATCATTGGTTTTGGTATTGGTATTGGTATTGGTATTGGTTTTGGTCATTGGTTTTGGTTCCTGTCGTTCGGTGTGTCGTCCTGTCTTGGTGCCGTCATGTCCTGCTGTTTTCTTGTTTCACGTCCCGGTCAGTCAGTCAAGTTATTGTTTGTTATGTCATATCAGTCTGTAGTTTGAGTTCCACCAATAAACCCTGGTCCAAGCTGCACTTGGTCGTCCCGCTCCATGCTCCACCGCAACCGACCGTGACAGTCAATAACTTTTCATGATAGCCATGTTTCCAGAAAACACCAAAAGCCTTGGAAG
>NW_026061570.1:62500-65000 GCF_024217435.2 Syngnathus scovelli | reverse complement strand
CGCGACTTTTTGGCAGAAATAGAGTCGGAATATGAGGACGTGCTCTACTTCACCGAGGTACGTTGGCTCAGCAGGGGGAAAGTCTTGAAGAGGTTTTTTGAGTTGAGAGAAGAGGTGAAAGCCTTCATCGAGAAGGATGGGATGCCTGTTCCTATGCTAAGTGATCCTAAATGGCTGATGGACTTAGCTTTTCTTGTTGACATCACACAGGAGTTGAATGTACTGAATAAGAAGTTACAAGGCCAGGGCCAGCTTGTCAGTGCTGCATATGACAATGTCAGAGCATTCTCCAGGAAACTTGTGTTATGGAAAGCCCACCTTTCTCAGAAAAACCTCTGCCATTTCCCAGCTTGCAAGACACTCATGGATTCAGGCACAGCATTCAGTGGTGAGAAGTATGCTGATACCATTGGGAAGCTACAAGAAGAATTTGATCACAGGTTTGCAGACTTCAAGACACACAGAGCCACTTTTAACATTTTTGCTGACCCCTTCTCCTTTGATGTTGAGGATGCCCCCCCTGTTCTGCAGATGGAGCTAATTGACCTGCAGTGCAATACTGAACTCAAAGCCAAGTTCAGGGAAGTGAGTGGAAGAACAGTGGAGCTTGGACAATTTTTGAGAGAACTGCCCCCCAGCTTCCCTGAGCTTTCCAGGATGTTCAAGCGGACCATGTGCCTTTTTGGCAGCACCTATCTGTGTGAAAAGCTCTTCTCCACAATGAACTTCAATAAGTCAAAGTACAGGTCCAGAATTAAAGATGAGCATCTTAAAGCCATACTGAGGGTCTCAGTTGCCTCCTCCCTCAAGCCAAATGTGGCTCAGCTGTGTGAGAGGAAGCGTTGCTAAGTCTCTGGCAGCAAGGAGTAGGAGGAAGTAGAAATGAAGCCTATGTTCTGAAGAACTTTTCCTGTTCTGCATGTTCTAACTGTTAATTTGTTCAAATTGAGAAGATTGGATCAGTTGACCTTTTTTATGGATTACTTTTGTGGATTACGATTTGATGCGGCCCAGCCTCACCCAGACTCTACCTCCAGCGGCCCCCAGGTAAATTGAGTTTGAGACCCCTGATGTACAGTGAATAAAGAGCATGGCTCCCTGTGAACTCAAAGCAGCAGTCTTTACTTGTAAAAGATCCCAGCACAACACATTGTGCTTCCATGTAGTGTTTTTACCTTTTTCATGACATTTATTTTGATACAGCCAAATGCAGGTTTTGTGCACTTCACTTTTCCGTTGGGCATTCGCGTAGAACCCTATTCCAGTTACGGCCAGATTCTTTTAGACTAGTGGTCCCCAAACTTTCTTGAGCCACGGACCGGCTACGCGTCAGAAATATTTTTGCGGACCTGCCTTTATATATATAAATAAACAATAAATCTATATAAATAAATACTACATTTATAATAAGTATATATACCGTATTTGCCGGTGTATTGGTCGACCATTTTCGATCCAAAATCGACCGAAAAAAATCGACCTCGACTTATACACCGAGTCATAAAATTTAACTTCGTATTCATCGCTTCAAATGTGATGGTAACCAAGGCCGACACTCGAGCTCGCCGGCCGCTGGAAGTCGAATGAGGCGCCGCGACCACCTCCGCGGTGCTTATAAACAGCCGATCCGCTCGGCGGGGGCTATTTTCGGCCACTTGGCTCGTGCGCACGGCCTCCCGGATGTGCCGGGCGGGTGCGCGAGCTCGCCGGCCGCTGGAAGTCGAATGAGGCGCCGCGACCACCTCCGCGGTGCTTATAAACAGCCGATCCGCTCGGCGGGGGCTATTTTCGGCCACTTGGCTCGTGCGCACGGCCTCCCGGATGTGCCGGGCGGGTGCGCGAGCTCGCCGGCCGCTGGAAGTCGAATGAGGCGCCGCGACCACCTCCGCGGTGCTTATAAACAGCCGATCCGCTCGGCGGGGGCTATTTTCGGCCACTTGGCTCGTGCGCACGGCCTCCCGGATGTGCCGGGCGGGTGCGCGAGCTCGCCGGCCGCTGGAAGTCGAATGAGGCGCCGCGACCACCTCCGCGGTGCTTATAAACAGCCGATCCGCTCGGCGGGGGCTATTTTCGGCCACTTGGCTCGTGCGCACGGCCTCCCGGATGTGCCGGGCGGGTGCGCGAGCTCGCCGGCCGCTGGAAGTCGAATGAGGCGCCGCGACCACCTCCGCGGTGCTTATAAACAGCCGATCCGCTCGGCGGGGGCTATTTTCGGCCACTTGGCTCGTGCGCACGGCCTCCCGGATGTGCCGGGCGGGTGCGCGAGCTCGCCGCCCGCCGGAAGTCGAATGAGGCGCCGCGACCACCTCCGCGGTGCTTATAAACAGCCGATCCGCTCGGCGGGGGCTATTTTCGGCCACTTGGCTCGTGCGCACGGCCTCCCGGATGTGCCGGGCGGGTGCGCGAGCTCGCCGGCCGCTGGAAGTCGAATGAGGCGCCGCGACCACCTCCGCGGTGCTTATAAACAGCCGATCCGCTCAGTGGGGGCTATTTTCGGCCA
>NW_026061570.1:10000-57500 GCF_024217435.2 Syngnathus scovelli | reverse complement strand
AAAAATTGGAAATTAAGAAGTCAAAAATTTGAACATAAACACAAAATTGAATATAAACTAAAAAGTGGTTGGAAGTAAATATTTACACTATCAAAAAACAATACTTACCTGATAAACCTGAAAAAAGGAAACAAACACAAAATTGAATATAAACTAAAAGTGGTTGGAAGTAAATATTTACACTATCAAAAAACAATACCTACCTGATACAAACCTGAAAAAAGGAAACACAGTTATACTTACCTATGCCGAGATCACATATTCACGCCCAACCGGTGTCTGCAAGAGAAAAAAACAGAAATACACAAGAGCGAAAACAACAAGTTAATAAGCTAAAACAAGTAGATGGGAAATTATCCGGAACGAAACGCAAATTGCTGACATAAAACTATATAAGGACCGCTCAAAGCAGGAAACTCAGTCTCGATGCGGCCATGAAGGAGGAAACAGCTCCACATGCAATAAAACTAAATTTAGCTGCAATTCCCGTGTGCCAGACCTGAGGAAGGCACAAAAGATGCCGAAACGTTGTCGATGGCCACACGGAGGAAATAAAAGGGAGCGCAAATTAGCGCCGATAGGAAAACAATTAGACGCAAAATTATAATTTACCCACGCTCTACCCAGATAGGAGAGCGCATGGATGCCGCACAGAGCAAGATGCTCTCGCTCCACCCAAATAGGGGAGTTGATGAATTAAGTGCGAGGTACGACTAATTTGAAAGCAAGTACAGCTGTCAATCTAACATGCCAAATCGAGACTCATTTATTACATATATAACAAAGGCGACCGGATAGGCAAAGTAAAATCAAAAACAAACAACAATTACAACACAAATACTTGTTTATTAAGCCCAATTTGGCCTGACCAGCATGGCTGGCGCAGCCACGACGGACAGGGTGCTCTGGGGCTGGTTGTGGGACGTGGGCGTGGATGGTAGGACCGTGCCTTTGCTCCTCTCCTTCGGGGGAGGAACTCCCTACATAATCCTAACTCGCCTGTGCCACCTCCACTGCCCCCCACGTTTCCAGTTTCCATTGAGCTCCTGCTGCGTCTGTGCGCTGTCCCCTAAACCGATCCTACCCTAACCCTAACCTAACCCCAAACCCTAACCCCAACCCTAACCCTAACCCTAATCCAAATCCCTCCCTGACTCCCAATAGGAAAAAAATTCAACCTGTAAATCAAAAATTGGAAATTAAGAAGTCAAAAATTTGAACATAAACACAAAATTGAATATAAACTAAAAAGTGGTTGGAAGTAAATATTTACACTATCAAAAAACAATACTTACCTGATACAAGCCTGAAAAAAGGAAACAAACACAAAATTGAATATAAACTAAAAGTGGTTGGAAGTAAATATTTACACTATCAAAAAACAATACCTACCTGATACAAACCTGAAAAAAGGAAACACAGTTATACTTACCTATGCCGAGATCACATATTCACGCCCAACCGGTGCCTGCAAGAGAAAAAAACAGAAATACACAAGAGCGAAAACAACAAGTTAATAAGCTAAAACAAGTTGATGGGAAATTATCCGGAACGAAACGCAAATTGCTGACATAAAACTATATAAGGACCGCTCAAAGCAGGAAACTCAGTCTCGATGCGGCCATGAAGGAGGAAACAGCTCCACATGCAATAAAACTAAATTTAGCTGCAATTCCCGTGTGCCAGACCTGAGGAAGGCACAAAAGATGCCGAAACGTTGTCGATGGCCACACGGAGGAAATAAAAGGGAGCGCAAATTAGCGCCGATAGGAAAACAATTAGACGCAAAATTATAATTTACCCACGCTCTACCCAGATAGGAGAGCGCATGGATGCCGCACAGAGCAAGATGCTCTCGCTCCACCCAAATAGGGGAGTTGATGAATTAAGTACGAGGTACGACCAATTTGAAAGCAAGTACAGCTGTCAATCTAACATGCCAAATCGAGACTCATTTATTACATATATAACAAAGGCGACCGGATAGGCAAAGTAAAATCAAAAACAAACAACAATTACAACACAAATACTTGTTTATTAAGCCCAATTTGGCCTGACCAGCATGGCTGGCGCAGCCACGACGGACAGGGTGCTCTGGGGCTGGTTGTGGGACGTGGGCGTGGATGGTAGGACCGTGCCTTTGCTCCTCTCCTTCGGGGGAGGAACTCCCTACATAACCCTAACCCTAACCCTAACCCTAACCCCCCCCCCCTACCCTAACCCTAACCCTAACCCCAACCCCTAACCCCAACCCCAACCCTAACCCTAACCCTAACCCTAACCCTAACCCTAAACCCCTAACCCTAACCCTAACCCTAAACCCCTAACCCTAACCCTAACCCTAACCCTAAACCCCTAACCCTAACCCTAACCCTAACCCTAACCTGACCCCATTTCCCGATAAGACAAAAACGTCAACCTGCAAGTTAAAATTTGAAAATAAACAAGTCAAAATTTGAACGTAAACACAAATTTGAATAATAATTGCAAATAAGCACTATTTGAGACCAAAAGGCAGTTAAAAGTAAATACTTACCTCAAATAAAATCACAATACTCACCCAAAACAAAAAAATGTGCATACCTATCAAATTTGAATGTAAACAATTGCAAATAAGCATTATTTGGGACAAAAAAAGCAAAAAAAGCAGTTAAAAGTAAATACTTACCCAAAACAAAAATATACTTACCTAATCCGGAGATCACAAATCCACGCCCAATCGGTGCCTGCAAGAAAACAAGTTACTATGCTAAAGAAACAAGCGCAAATCTTTGGCTCCGCCCACTTGGAGGAGTGTATATAAGCACCGTTCGGAGCAGGAGCTCTCAGTCTCGATGCGGCCGTGGAGGAGGAAGCAGCTCTCCATGTGATGAAACTAAACTAAATTTAGATGCAATTCCTGTGTGCCAGACCTGAAGAAGGCACAAAAGATGAACAAAATTTAGCGCAAAATGACGCCGGTACAAAACCAATTGGAAACAAATAGTAATTTACCCACGCTCTACCCAGATAGGAGAGCGCATGGATGCCGCACAGAGCAAGATGCTCTCGCTCCACCCAGATAGGGGAGTCGATGAATTAGGTGCGAGGTACGAATATTTAGTTGAACGCAAGCGCAGCTGTCAATCTTACATGCCAAATCGAGACTCACTTATTAATTATATAATAAAGGCGACCGGATAGGTAAAGTGCAATCAAAAACAAGCATACAATAAGCACAAACACGTGTTCAAGGTCAAAAATGATCTTTATTAAGCCCTAATTAGTCCTGGCCAGCATGGCGGGTGCGGCCGCAACGGGCAGGATGCTCTGGAGCTGGTTGTGGGGTGCGGGCCAGGATGGTAGGACCGTGCCTTTGTTCCTCTCCTTCGGGGGAGGAACTCTTTACCTAATCCTAACTCGCCTGTGCCACCTCCAGTGGCCCCCCCCCCCCCACGTTTCCGGTTTCCATCGAGCTCCTGTTACGTCTGTGTGCTGTCCCCTAAACTGGTCCTATCCCAGCCCTAATCCTAACCTATCCCCCATCCTAACCCTAACCATAACCCTAACCCTAACCCTAATCCTAACCCTAACCCTAACCCTAACCCTAACCTGACCCCATTTCCCGATAAGACAAAAACGTCAACCTGCAAGTTAAAATTTGAAAATAAACAAGTCAAAATTTGAACGTAAACACAAATTTGAATAATAATTGCAAATAAGCACTATTTGAGACCAAAAGGCAGTTAAAAGTAAATACTTACCTCAAATAAAATCACAATACTCACCCAAAACAAAAAAAATGTGCATACATATCAAATTTGAATGTAAACAATTGCAAATAAGCATTATTTGGGACAAAAAAAAGCAAAAAAAGCATTTAAAAGTAAATACTTACCCAAAACAAAAATATACTTACCTAATCCGGAGATCACAAATCCACGCCCAATCGGTGCCTGCAAGAAAACAAGTTACTATGCTAAAGAAACAAGCGCAAATCTTTGGCTCCGCCCACTTGGAGGAGTGTATATAAGCACCGTTCGGAGCAGGAGCTCTCAGTCTCGATGCGGCCGTGGAGGAGGAAGCAGCTCCCCATGTGATGAAACTAAACTAAATTTAGATGCAATTCCTGTGTGCCAGACCTGAAGAAGGCACAAAAGATGCCGAAACGTTGTCGATGGCCACACAGATGAACAAAATTTAGCGCAAAATGACGCCGGTACAAAACCAATTGGAAACAAATAGTAATTTACCCACACTCTACCCAGATAGGAGAGCGCATGGATGCCGCACAGAGCAAGATGCTCTCGCTCCACCCAGATAGGGGAGTCGATGAATTAGGTGCGAGGTACGAATATTTAGTTGAACGCAAGCGCAGCTGTTAATCTTACATGCCAAATCGAGACTCACTTATTAATTATATAACAAAGGCGACCGGATAGGTAAAGTGCAATCAAAAACAAGCATACAATAAGCACAAACACGTGTTCAAGGTCAAAAATGATCTTTATTAAGCCCTAATTAGTCCTGGCCAGCATGGCAGGTGCGGCCGCAACGGGCAGGATGCTCTGGAGCTGGTTGTGGGGTGCGGGCCAGGATGGTAGGACCGTGCCTTTGTTCCTCTCCTTCGGGGGAGGAACTCTTTACCTAATCCTAACTCGCCTGTGCCACCTCCAGTGGCCCCCCCCCACGTTTCCGGTTTCCATCGAGCTCCTGTTACGTCTGTGTGCTGTCCCCTAAACTGGTCCTATCCCAGCCCTAATCCTAACCTATCCCCCATCCTAACCCTAACCATAACCCTAACCCTAACCCTAATCCTAACCCTAACCCTAACCCTAACCCTAACCTGACCCCATTTCCCGATAAGACAAAAACGTCAACCTGCAAGTTAAAATTTGAAAATAAACAAGTCAAAATTTGAACGTAAACACAAATTTGAATAATAATTGCAAATAAGCACTATTTGAGACCAAAAGGCAGTTAAAAGTAAATACTTACCTCAAATAAAATCACAATACTCACCCAAAACAAAAAAATGTGCATACCTATCAAATTTGAATGTAAACAATTGCAAATAAGCATTATTTGGGACAAAAAAAAGCAAAAAAAGCATTTAAAAGTAAATACTTACCCAAAACAAAAATATACTTACCTAATCCGGAGATCACAAATCCACGCCCAATCGGTGCCTGCAAGAAAACAAGTTACTATGCTAAAGAAACAAGCGCAAATCTTTGGCTCCGCCCACTTGGAGGAGTGTATATAAGCACCGTTCGGAGCAGGAGCTCTCAGTCTCGATGCGGCCGTGGAGGAGGAAGCAGCTCCCCATGTGATGAAACTAAACTAAATTTAGATGCAATTCCTGTGTGCCAGACCTGAAGAAGGCACAAAAGATGCCGAAACGTTGTCGATGGCCACACAGATGAACAAAATTTAGCGCAAAATGACGCCGGTACAAAACCAATTGGAAACAAATAGTAATTTACCCACGCTCTACCCAGATAGGAGAGCGCATGGATGCCGCACAGAGCAAGATGCTCTCGCTCCACCCAGATAGGGGAGTCGATGAATTAGGTGCGAGGTACGAATATTTAGTTGAACGCAAGCGCAGCTGTCAATCTTACATGCCAAATCGAGACTCACTTATTAATTATATAACAAAGGCGACCGGATAGGTAAAGTGCAATCAAAAACAAGCATACAATAAGCACAAACACGTGTTCAAGGTCAAAAATGATCTTTATTAAGCCCTAATTAGTCCTGGCCAGCATGGCGGGTGCGGCCGCAACGGGCAGGATGCTCTGGAGCTGGTTGTGGGGTGCGGGCCAGGATGGTAGGACCGTGCCTTTGTTCCTCTCCTTCGGGGGAGGAACTCTTTACCTAACCCTAACCCTAACCCCTAACCCTAACCCTAACCCCTAACCCTAACCCTAACCCTAAACCCTAACCCTAACCCTGACCCTGACCCTGACCCTAACCCTAACCCTAACACAAAAATATGAACAAAAGTCACCAAATGTTTTCAATAATATAATTACAAATTTGCAAAAACCCAATACACATATATAATCCACCTACCTATGTATTATTTACCTGTAGTTTGAACAGCAATTCGAGATCCTAGACCACGTCTACTTGAAAAACAAAATACATCAAAAACATTAAAAAAAAACAATTAAAAAACATTAAAAACAAAAAACAAAATTAGTATGTTTACATTATTCTACAATACCAATTCCAAGTTGATCAAATTATAATTATTTTGTTTAAACCCAATATGAAGGCTAGTTTAATTATGAAAATTAATTGGAAAATGCAAATATAAGCTAAAACACGTTACATTTCTAAAAAGAAATTTCGAAAAACAAAAAAGATTTAAAACTTCAACCGAGCTGAGGGTATAAAAGGAATCCGCAAGGCAAAGAGCCTTTAGTGCGAATTTGGACTGCAAGCAAGACACATTGCTGCACCTTACAAAACAAAAATACTTTTTCATATAATACATGTGTGCCAGACCTGATGAAGGCTTGAGATAGCCGAAACGTTGTCAGGGCACACATTGCATATTGGCCAGAATAAATCAAAAAAGAAACTTTATTTTTTTTAAAAAACAACTTTATTAAATATATAACAAAGGCAAATTCTAGATCCACAGCCATGGATCAGGGTTGGACGACGGTCCACTATGGCCGACGCCACCGCGTTGCCCGCCGGAACCGTGAGCTGGGGGCTGATTGGAATCCCGGATGGATGGACCGTGCTTTTGCCTTTCCCTCCTCCAGGAGGGGGGGCTCCCACCATAATCCTAACCAGCCTGTGCCTCCTCCGGATCCCTCCAGACCTCCTGGCTCTAGGTTCGATTCCTATGCGACAGTAGTTCGCCAAGGCCGCAGGCAACCGCGTCAGGACCAACGTGGTCCCCCTCCAGCTGCAACCCGGACCTCCAAGTGGAGACCAGCAGAGGCCGGATTTGGTCGCCTGATCCGCAAAATCTATAACTTGATTAAGGTCTACCACCACCTGAACAATGTAGACCCCCAGCAGTGGGCTACACAACCTCGGATGATCACCAGGATGGAGGAGGTGTTGTCCACAATGATCAAGCCGGCATTCCTAGATAGCAGGGTTGTGCGGGACATTGTGGACAATGCCAAGACCTGGGGCAAGACCACCTGCCAGATCCTCAAACGTCATTACGAGTCCCACCTACCGTTCTGCCGGTCCGACATGGAATTTGCACTCCAAGACAACAATCTAGAATGGGAGGCTGCTTTCCAAGTGGCGGTTGGTTGGGCCAAGCGAAATTTTCCACGCCTACTACCAGGCACAATTTCGGAGGTTGAGAACGAGATTTTGGACTTTCTGGAAGACTTGCCGCGCTCCGATCCCAACCCTGACCCCCATCCTACTCCTGGCCCCAGTCCTATTCTCGCCCCCAACCCTAACCCTAACCCCAACCCCAACCCCAACCCTAACCCTAACCCTATCCCAAACCCTAACCTGGAGCTGCGGTTTCCCGCTCCCACTCCGCTCCCACAGCGACCTAGACTCACACCTGTCGCCAAAAAGAAGACCCAAGATTCGGAGCCAGGGGAAGTGGTTGAGATCCAAACCCAAAAATTGACAGTGTCCCTACGCCCGCAGAGGAAGATCGCAGTGGTGGCCAGTAAGCCCAGCCACTTCCCTCCCCACCAGGACCGCCCAAGAGGGGTGTCTACACAAGGGAGTCGGGCTTTGTCCCCTAACCCCAATCCTGACCCTGCCCTCAACCCTAACCCTAACCCCAACCCTGATCCTACCCCCAACCCTAAACCTAACCCCAACCCCAACCCTAACCCCAACCCCAACCCATACCCCAATCCCAGTCCCTATCTACGTCCCACCAGGAAGTATCCAGGTAGGTATTAGATGTAAGTGGGTCTAAATAAAATAAAACCAATTTGTCCTAATTATGTTAATTGTCCTACTGTTTGGAAGTTCTGTTGCTGGTGGGACGTAGATAGGGACTGGGATTGGGGTATGGGTTGGGGTTGGGGTTAGGGTTGGGGTTAGGTTTAGGGTTGGGGGTAGGGTCAGGGTTGGGGTTAGGGTTGAGGGTTAGGGTTAGGGTTAGGTAAAGAGTTCCTCCCCCGAAGGAGAGGAACAAAGGCACGGTCCTACCATCCTGGCCCGCACCCCACAACCAGCTCCAGAGCATCCTGCCCGTTGCGGCCGCACCCGCCATGCTGGCCAGGACTAATTAGGGCTTAATAAAGATCGTTTTTGACCTTGAACACGTGTTTGTGCTTATTGTATGCTTGTTTTTGATTGCACTTTACCTATCCGGTCGCCTTTGTTATATAATTAATAAGTGAGTCTCGATTTGGCATGTAAGATTGACAGCTGCGCTTGCGTTCAACTAAATATTCGTACCTCGCACCTAATTCATCGACTCCCCTATCTGGGTGGAGCGAGAGCATCTTGCTCTGTGCAGCATCCATGCGCTCTCCTATCTGGGTAGAGCGTGGGTAAATTACTATTTGTTTCCAATTGGTTTTGTACCGGCGTCATTTTGCGCTAAATTTTGTTCATCTGTGTGGCCATCGACAACGTTTCGGCATCTTTTGTGCCTTCTTCAGGTCTGGCACACAGGAATTGCATCTAAATTTAGTTTAGTTTCATCACATGGGGAGCTGCTTCCTCCTCCACGGCCGCATCGAGACTGAGAGCTCCTGCTCCGAACGGTGCTTATATACACTCCTCCAAGTGGGCGGAGCCAGCGATTTGCGCTTGTTTCTTTAGCATAGTAACTTGTTTTCTTGCAGGCACCGATTGGGCGTGGATTTGTGATCTCCGGATTAGGTAAGTATATTTTTGTTTTGGGTAAGTATTTACTTTTAACTGCTTTTTTTGCTTTTTTTGTCCCAAATAATGCTTATTTGCAATTGTTTACATTCAAATTTGATAGGTATGCACATTTTTTTGTTTTGGGTGAGTATTGTGATTTTATTTGAGGTAAGTATTTACTTTTAACTGCCTTTTGGTCTCAAATAGTGCTTATTTGAAATTATTGTTCAAATTTGTGTTTACGTTCAAATTTTGACTTGTTTATTTTCAAATTTTAATCTTGCAGGTTGACGTTTTTGTCTTATCGGGAAATGGGGTCAGGTTAGGGTTAGGGTTAGGGTTAGGGTTAGGATTAGGGTTAGGGGTTAGGGGTTAGGTTAGGATGGGGGATAGGTTAGGATTAGGGCTGGGATAGAACCAGTTTAGGGGACAGCACACAGACGTAACAGGAGCTCGATGGAAACCGGAAACGTGGGGGGGGGGCGCACTGGAGGTGGCACAGGCGAGTTAGGATTAGGTAAAGAGTTCCTCCCCCGAAGGAGAGGAACAAAGGCACGGTCCTACCATCCTGGCCCGCACCCCACAACCAGCTCCAGAGCATCCTGCCCGTTGCGGCCGCACCCGCCATGCTGGCCAGGACTAATTAGGGCTTAATAAAGATCGTTTTTGACCTTGAACACGTGTTTGTGCTTATTGTATGCTTGTTTTTGATTGCACTTTACCTATCCGGTCGCCTTTGTTATATAATTAATAAGTGAGTCTCGATTTGGCATGTAAGATTGACAGCTGCGCTTGCGTTCAACTAAATATTCGTACCTTGCACCTAATTCATCGACTCCCCTATCTGGGTGGAGCGAGAGCATCTTGCTCTGTGCGGCATCCATGCGCTCCCCTATCTGGGTAGAGCGTGGGTAAATTACTATTTGTTTCCAATTGGTTTTGTACCGGCGTCATTTTGCGCTAAATTTTGTTCATCTGTGTGGCCATCGACAACGTTTCGGCATCTTTTGTGCCTTCTTCAGGTCTGGCACACAGGAATTGCATCTAAATTTAGTTTAGTTTCATCACATGGGGAGCTGCTTCCTCCTCCACGGCCGCATCGAGACTGAGAGCTCCTGCTCCGAACGGTGCTTATATACACTCCTCCAAGTGGGCGGAGCCAGCGATTTGCGCTTGTTTCTTTAGCATAGTAACTTGTTTTCTTGCAGGCACCGATTGGGCGTGGATTTGTCATCTCCGGATTAGGTAAGTATATTTTTGTTTTGGGTAAGTATTTACTTTTAACTGCTTTTTTTGCTTTTTTTTGTCCCAAATAATGCTTATTTGCAATTGTTCACATTCAAATTTGATAGGTATGCACATTTTTTTGTTTTGGGTGAGTATTGTGATTTTATTTGAGGTAAGTATTTACTTTTAACTGCCTTTTGGTCTCAAATAGTGCTTATTTGCAATTATTATTCAAATTTGTGTTTACGTTCAAATTTTGACTTGTTTATTTTCAAATTTTAACTTGCAGGTTGACGTTTTTGTCTTATCGGGAAATGGGGTCAGGTTAGGGTTAGGGTTAGGGTTGGGGTTAGGGTTAGGGTTAGGGTTTAGGTTTAGGTTTAGGGTTAGGGGTTAGGGTTAGGTTAGGTTAGGTTAGGTTAGGTTAGGGTTAGGGTTAGGGTTAGGATTATGGTGGGAGCCCCCCCTCCTGGAGGAGGGAAAGGATTAGGTAAAGAGTTCCTCCCCCGAAGGAGAGGAACAAAGGCACGGTCCTACCATCCTGGCCCGCACCCCACAACCAGCTCCAGAGCATCCTGCCCGTTGCGGCCGCACCCGCCATGCTGGCCAGGACTAATTAGGGCTTAATAAAGATCGTTTTCGACCTTGAACACGTGTTTGTGCTTATTGTATGCTTGTTTTTGATTGCACTTTACCTATCCGGTCGCCTTTGTTATATATTTAATAAGTGAGTCTCGATTTGGCATGTAAGATTGACAGCTGCGCTTGCGTTCAACTAAATATTCGTACCTCGCACCTAATTCATCGACTCCCCTATCTGGGTGGAGCGAGAGAATCTTGCTCTGTGCGGCATCCATGCGCTCTCCTATCTGGGTAGAGCGTGGGTAAATTACTATTTGTTTCCAATTGGTTTTGTACCGGCGTCATTTTGCGCTAAATTTTGTTCATCTGTGTGGCCATCGACAACGTTTCGGCATCTTTTGTGCCTTCTTCAGGTCTGGCACACAGGAATTGCATCTAAATTTAGTTTAGTTTCATCACATGGGGAGCTGCTTCCTCCTCCACGGCCGCATCGAGACTGAGAGCTCCTGCTCCGAACGGTGCTTATATACACTCCTCCAAGTGGGCGGAGCCAGCGATTTGCGCTTGTTTCTTTAGCATAGTAACTTGTTTTCTTGCAGGCACCGATTGGGCGTGGATTTGTGATCTCCGGATTAGGTAAGTATATTTTTGTTTTGGGTAAGTATTTACTTTTAACTGCTTTTTTTTTGCTTTTTTTGTCCCAAATAATGCTTATTTGCAATTGTTTACATTCAAATTTGATAGGTATGCACATTTTTTTGTTTTGGGTGAGTATTGTGATTTTATTTGAGGTAAGTATTTACTTTTAACTGCCTTTTGGTCTCAAATAGTGCTTATTTGCAATTATTATTCAAATTTGTGTTTACGTTCAAATTTTGACTTGTTTATTTTCAAATTTTAACTTGCAGGTTGACGTTTTTGTCTTATCGGGAAATGGGGTCAGGTTAGGGTTAGGGTTAGGGTTAGGATTATGGTGGGAGCCCCCCCTCCTGGAGGAGGGAAAGGCAAAAGCACGGTCCATCCATCCGGGATTCCAATCAGCCCCCAGCTCACGGTTCCGGCGGGCAACGCGGTGACGTCGGCCATAGTGGACCGTCGTCCAACCGTGATCCATGGCTGTGGATCTAGAATTTGCCTTTGTTATATATTTAATAAAGTTGTTTTTTTAAAAAAATAAAGTGTCTTTTTTGATTTATTCTGGCCAATATGCAATGTGTGCCCTGACAACGTTTCGGCTATCTCAAGCCTTCATCAGGTCTGGCACACATGTATTATATGAAAAACTATTTTTGTTTTGTAAGGTGCAACAATGTGTCTTGCTTGCAGTCCAAATTCGCACTAAAGGCTCTTTACCTTGCGGATTCCTTTTATACCCTCAGCTCGGTTGAAGTTTTAAATCTTTTTTGTTTTTCGAAATTTCGTTTTAGAAATGTAACGTGTTTTAGCTTATATTTGCATTTTCCAATTAATTTTCATAATTAAACTAGCCTTCATATTGGGTTTAAACAAAATAATTATAATTTGGTCAACTTGGAATTGGTATTGTAGAATAATGTAAACATACTAATTTTGTTTTTTGTTTTTTAATGTTTTTTAATTGTTTTTTTTAATGTTTTTGATGTATTTTGTTTTTCAAGTAGACGTGGTCTAGGATCTCGGATTGGTGTTCAAACTACAGGTAAATAATACATAGGTAGGTGGATTGTATATGTGTATTGGGTTTTTGCAAATTTGTAATTATATTATTGAAAACATTTGGTGACTTTTGTTCATATTTTATTGTTATTCCGTTTTGTCAATTTTTTCTGCTTTTTTTCAGGTGGGCGTGGTCCGGGGACCAGACGCGTGGTTCCAATTGGAGGTAAGTATCCAGGTAGGTATTAGATGTAAGTGGGTTTAAATAAAATAAAACCAATTTGTCCTAATTATGTTAATTGTCCTACTGTTTGGAAGTTCTGTTCCTGGTGGGACGTAGATAGGGACTGGGATTGGGGTATGGGTTGGGGTTGGGGTTAGGGTTGGGGTTAGGTTTAGGGTTGGGGGTAGGGTCAGGGTTGGGGTTAGGGTTGAGGGCAGGGTTAGGATTGGGGTTAGGGGACAAAGCCCAACTCCCTTGTGTAGACACCCCTCTTGGGCGGTCCTGGTGGGGAGGGGAGTGGCTGGGCTTACTGGCCACCACTGCGATCTTCCTCTGCGGGCGTAGGGACACTGTCAATTTTTGGGTTTGGATCTCAACCACTTCCCCTGGCTCCGAATCTTGGGTCTTCTTTTTGGCGACAGGTGTGAGTCTAGGTCGCTGTGGGAGCGGAGTGGGAGCGGGAAACCGCAGCTCCAGGTTAGGGTTTGGGATAGGGTTAGGGTTAGGGTTGGGGTTAGGGTTAGGGTTGGGGGCGAGAATAGGACTGGGGCTAGGAGTAGGATGGGGGTCAGGGTTGGGATCGGAGCGCGGCAAGTCTTCCAGAAAGTCCAAAATCTCGTTCTCAACCTCCGAAATTGTGTCTGGTAGTAGGCGTGGAAAATTTCGCTTGGCCCAACCAACCGCCACTTGGAAAGCAGCCTCCCATTCTAGATTGTTGTCTTGGAGTGCAAATTCCATGTCGGACCGGCAGAACGGTAGGTGGGACTCGTAATGACGTTTTAGGATCTGGCAGGTGGTCTTGCCCCAGGTCTTGGCATTGTCCACAATGTCCCGCACAACCCCGCTATCTAGGAATGCCGGCTTGATCATTGTGGACAACACCTCCTCCATCCTGGTGATCATCCGAGGTTGTGTAGCCCACTGCTGGGGGTCTACATTGTTCAGGTGGTGGTAGACCTTAATCAAGTTATAGATTTTGCGGATCAGGCGACCAAATCCGGCCTCTGCTGGTCTCCACTTGGAGGTCCGGGTTGCAGCTGGAGGGGGACCACGTTGGTCCTGACGCGGTTGCCTGCGTCCTTGGCGAACTACTGTCGCATAGTAATCGAACCTAGAGCCAGGAGGTCTGGAGGGATCCGGAGGAGGCACAGGCTGGTTAGGATTATGGTGGGAGCCCCCCCTCCTGGAGGAGGGAAAGGCAAAAGCACGGTCCATCCATCCGGGATTCCAATCAGCCCCCAGCTCACGGTTCCGGCGGGCAACGCGGTGGCGTCGGCCATAGTGGACCGTCGTCCAACCCTGATCCATGGCTGTGGATCTAGAATTTGCCTTTGTTATATATGTAATAAAGTTGTTTTTTTTTTTAAAAAAAGTTTCTTTTTTGATTTATTCTGGCCAATATGCAATGTGTGCCCTGACAACGTTTCGGCTATCTCAAGCCTTCATCAGGTCTGGCACACATGTATTATATGAAAAACTATTTTTGTTTTGTAAGGTGCAACAATGTGTCTTGCTTGCAGTCCAAATTCGCACTAAAGGCTCTTTGCCTTGCGGATTCCTTTTATACCCTCAGCTCGGTTGAAGTTTTAAATCTTTTTTGTTTTTCGAAATTTCGTTTTAGAAATGTAACGTGTTTTAGCTTATATTTGCATTTTCCAATTAATTTTCATAATTAAACTAGCCTTCATATTGGGTTTAAACAAAATAATTATAATTTGGTCAACTTGGAATTGGTATTGTAGAATAATGTAAACATACTAATTTTGTTTTTTGTTTTTTAATGTTTTTTAATTGTTTTTTTTAATGTTTTTGATGTATTTTGTTTTTCAAGTAGACGTGGTCTAGGATCTCGGATTGCTGTTCAAACTACAGGTAAATAATACATAGGTAGGTGGATTATATATGTGTATTGGGTTTTTGCAAATTTGTAATTATATTATTGAAAACATTTGGTGACTTTTGTTCATATTTTTGTGTTATTCCGTTTTGTCAATTTTTTCTGCTTTTTTTCAGGTGGGCGTGGTCCGGGGACCAGACGCGTGGTTCCAATTGGAGGTAAGTATCCAGGTAGGTATTAGATGTAAGTGGGTCTAAATAAAATAAAACCAATTTGTCCTAATTATGTTAATTGTCCTACTGTTTGGAAGTTCTGTTCCTGGTGGGACGTAGATAGGGACTGGGATTGGGGTATGGGTTGGGGTTGGGGTTAGGGTTGGGGTTAGGTTTAGGGTTGGGGGTAGGGTCAGGGTTGGGGTTAGGGTTGAGGGCAGGGTTAGGTTTGGGGTTAGGGGACAAAGCCCGGCTCCCTTGTGTAGACACCCCTCTTGGGCGGTCCTGGTGGGGAGGGAAGTGGCTGGGCTTACTGGCCACCACTGCGATCTTCCTCTGCGGGCGTTAGGGTTAGGGTTAGGGTTAGGGTTAGGGTTAGGTTTATAAGGTTATCTCGCTACACATTCCCCAAAGGGTCCGCCGACCCAGTTGGTTAGATAGAAGGCAGCGGAAGGCACAGGCCGGCGCATGTCTCCTTCAGTAAACCTCGCCGTACCGGAGTCGCATAAATTCTGGAATGGGTACGAAGGACGGCGAAGTGAGAATGCACCTCAACCAGAACCTCCCCCGAGTAGCTGAGGCGCTACCCAGGTCTTCGGCCAGCAAGATGGAAAAATAGTGAAAAGTGAGAGAAGAAAGCAACCTAAAGTCCTACCCTTGGATTATATTATGTCTATTAACTTTGAAGTATTTTTGACCTAATATCTTGTTTTTATATTCAACCAACAGCTTTCTTTAGAAGGGATCCCATTAAGTCGTCTTTGTTGTGGGTAATTTGAGCGTCAGAATTTCGTAGACACGTCATCAGTAGTGGACCTTGGGGTCACAGAGTGTTTCGGCCATTATCACCAGACACCCTCGCCCAAGGGAGGCCCCGCCGGGGTTGATCGAGCCCCGGTGTGTGTCTACCTAGTCAATTAAAATTACAGTTATTTGTCAAGTCAACTGCCCAGCTTTAACGCAGACAGAAAAGATCAATAGGTCAGTCTTTGTCTCTTTTAATTTATTGATTCATTGAATTTAAACCATCATTACGTATGTTTGTACTTAACTCAATGTTATATTATTTCATTTAAGTTTCTGGCCAAGTTTATCAGCATAATTGGAGGTCTGCCTGTAGTCCAATTGTGATGAAAACCCTTTAAACCATTATATCCACGCAATTAATATTATTTTATCAAAAGGACTGTGTTTGTATCAGCCGTTTATCTGACATTTATCAACCAGAAAAGTCTTACCTTAGGAGATTGTCATTCCCAGCGCCACTTTCTTGGTTCACGGTGTCACTGTCAATGGCAAATTCCCATGAGCCTCTGCGAAGTGTCACGGCGGCTCGTCAACCAATCCCGTCCCTAAACCTATCTAACAATGTGATAAGCACTAAATAAAGTTAGATAAAACCCATTTGTGTCGTTTAATTGTGTTAACTGTTCCCCTGCAACCGCAAATTTAATTCGCAACAACATATTTGGAAATAAATCGATTAACGCAAATCGCGGCTATTTAGCATTAGCAAGCCGGAAGTACCCAAAGCCCTTGCCAAGTATCCCAACGGCTTCCGTACCACAAATATTTTCCAAAACTCATACCACAAAGTGTTAAAAAGCGAATAAACTTCCATTAAGGTCATTGGTATTATTCAAATGCATTAACCGGTCCCATTTATCCGTAAATTCCATTGCTAACATTAATAAGATCGCATATTTAGGACGAAATCGCTCTTCCTCCTTCTTCTCTTTTCTTTTTTGGCGTACCGGCGCCAACGTCATGAGCATTAGCAACCCGGAAGTACCCACAAGCCCTCGCACTAGCAACCCGGAAGTACCTATAACCCCTGCAAAATGTCGTAGTGGACCCCGTTAATCGAAAATATTATTAAAATTACCCATCCCAGTGATAATAACAGAATACATTTCGATTGCTTTTGTTAACTCGCACTACCCGGTCACTATTGTCCGTAAATCCACTCGCCCACCACAATAATAAAACTGTGCAATTAAAACGAAATAGCCGTGCGCGTCAAGTGGCTAGTAAACGTTAGCCAAGCCGGAAGTATCCGTGATGACGCTTACATTGTCATGGCAACCAACTGTCCCCAAGCGTATTCATTACAATATCCACCCCAAAAGCGATCAAAATAAACAAAATGTTAAAAAACAATTTAATACTATCTATTAGCGTTATTCCCACTTATTTATTTCTACATTTAAAAGATAATAATAACCAATTAGTGATTCTATCCAACTAAGCCCTGTTTGCCAGACAGCCATTTTATGTGTCTATGGCGCCCTCGTGTGTACTCTCCCGTCCTCTATCCTCTCTTTTAGTCTGGAAAGAAAACTCCCTTAGAATTTGTTCGAGTTAAGAATAGAGTCTGATTAAAGTTTAGACTTTTCTTTTTTATTTTGGTCAAAATTAAAAAAAAGGAGAGAGAAAGAGAGAGAGAAAGAGAGAGAGCGCGAGAGAGCGAGAGAGGGAGAGAGAAAGAGAGAGAGAACGAGAGAGCGAGAGAGCGAGAGAGCAAGAGAGAGAGAGAGAGAGAGAGAGGGCAAAAGAGAGAGAGAGAGAGCGAGAGAGAGAGAGAGAGAGAGCGAGAGAGAGAGAAAGAGAGAGAAAAAAACGAGGGAACGAGAGAGCAAGAGAGAGAGCGAGAGAGAGAGAGGGAGCGAGAGAGAGAGAGGTTAGGGTTAGGGTCAGGGTCAGGGTTAGGGTTAGAGAGAAAGAGAGAGAGAGAGAGAGAGCGAGAGAGAGAGGGAGAGAGAGAAAAAAGAGAGAGAAAACGAGAGAGCGAGAGAGAGAGAGAGAGAGAGAGAGGTTAGGGTCAGGGTTAGGGTTAGGGTTAGAGAGAAAGAGAGAGAGAGCGCGAGAGGGAGAGAGAGAAAGCGAGAGAGAAAACGAGAGAGCGAGAGAGCAAGAGAGAGCGAGAGCGAGAGAGAGAGAGAGAGAGAGGTTAGGGTTAGGGTTAGAGAGAAAGAAAGAGAGAGAGAGAGAGCGAGAGAGCAAGAGAGAGGGAGAGAGAACGAGAGAGAACGAGAGTACGAGAGTACGAGAGAGAGAGAGAGAGAGAGAGAGAGAGAGAGAGAGAGAGAGAGAGAGAGAGAGAGAGAGAGAGAGAGAGAGAGGGAGACCACGGATGGGTAATGGGAAATGTGACTGCATCTCAACCAAAACCCCGAGTTTTCTGACCCGACACATGGTCTTATATCCCTCCCCCCCTAGGATAGAAAAGGGGAGGAGAGATGTGGGGGAGAGGAAACATATGTAGAAAGGAAATTGGGAAAATAAGAAAAGTATGCGACTCGGTAATTTGGGTCAGGGAATACTGGGATGTCCGATAGGCTCAGGCGAGTTAGGTTTATAAGGTTATCTCGCTACACATTCCCCAAAGGGTCCGCCGACCCAGTTGGTTAGATAGAAGGCAGCGGAAGGCACAGGCCGGCGCATGTCTCCTTCAGTAAACCTCGCCGTACCGGAGTCGCATAAATTCTGGAATGGGTACGAAGGACGGCGAAGTGAGAATGCACCTCAACCAGAACCTCCCCCGAGTAGCTGAGGCGCTACCCAGGTCTTCGGCCAGCAAGATGGAAAAATAGTGAAAAGTGAGAGAAGAAAGCAACCTAAAGTCCTACCCTTGGATTATATTATGTCTATTAACTTTGAAGTATTTTTGACCTAATATCTTGTTTTTATATTCAACCAACAGCTTTCTTTAGAAGGGATCCCATTAAGTCGTCTTTGTTGTGGGTAATTTGAGCGTCAGAATTTCGTAGACACGTCATCAGTAGTGGACCTTGGGGGTCACAGAGTGTTTCGGCCATTATCACCAGACACCCTCGCCCAAGGGAGGCCCCGCCGGGGTTGATCGAGCCCCGGTGTGTGTCTACCTAGTCAATTAAAATTACAGTTATTTGTCAAGTCAACTGCCCAGCTTTAACGCAGACAGAAAAGATCAATAGGTCAGTCTTTGTCTCTTTTAATTTATTGATTCATTGAATTTAAACCATCATTACGTATGTTTGTACTTAACTCAATGTTATATTATTTCATTTAAGTTTCTGGCCAAGTTTATCAGCATAATTGGAGGTCTGCCTGTAGTCCAATTGTGATGAAAACCCTTTAAACCATTATATCCACGCAATTAATATTATTTTATCAAAAGGACTGTGTTTGTATCAGCCGTTTATCTGACATTTATCAACCAGAAATATCTTACCTTAGGAGATTGTCATTCCCAGCGCCACTTTCTTGGTTCACGGTGTCACTGTCAATGGCAAATTCCCATGAGCCTCTGCGAAGTGTCACGGCAGCTCGTCAACCAATCCCGTCCCTAAACCTATCTAACAATGTGATAAGCACTAAATAAAGTTACCGTATTTGCCGGTGTACAGGTCGACTCGGTGTATAAGTCGACCCCCTAAAATTCGACGGAAATTTACGATTTTATGATATATCCTTTGTATAAGTCGAGCTCAATTGTTGCATTATATTAAACTTCAAAATTCAATATGCGAAATTTATTGACGAAATGTGTTCAAATTCTGGGAGGCCGTGCGCATGCTGCTGTTTATAAGCACCGCGGAGGAGATCGCGGCCGGCGAGCTCGCGCACGCCGCCCGGCACCAACGGGAGGCCAGAAATAGCTCCAAGCCGAGCGGTTCGGCACTTTATAAGCACCGCGGAGGTGGTCGCGGCGCCTCATTCGACTTCCAGCGGCCGGCGAGCTCGCGCACCCGCCCGGCACATCCGGGAGGCCGTGCGCACGAGCCAAGTGGCCGAAAATAGCCCCCGCCGAGCGGATCGGCTGTTTATAAGCACCGCGGAGGTGGTCGCGGCGCCTCATTCGACTTCCAGCGGCCGGCGAGCTCGCGCACCCGCCCGGCACATCCGGGAGGCCGTGCGCACGAGCCAAGTGGCCGAAAATAGCCCTCGCCGAGCGGATCGGCTGTTTATAAGCACCGCGGAGGTGGTCGCGGCGCCTCATTCGACTTCAAGCGGCCGGCGAGCTCGCGCACCCGCCCGGCACATCCGGGAGGCCGTGCGCACGAGCCAAGTGGCCGAAAATAGCCCCCGCCGAGCGGATCGGCTGTTTATAAGCACCGCGGAGGTGGTCGCGGCGCCTCATTCGACTTCCAGCGGCCGGCGAGCTCGCGCACCCGCCCGGCACATCCGGGAGGCCGTGCGCACGAGCCAAGTGGCCGAAAATAGCCCCCGCCGAGCGGATCGGCTGTTTATAAGCACCGCGGAGGTGGTCGCGGCGCCTCATTCGACTTCAAGCGGCCGGCGAGCTCGCGCACCCGCCCGGCACATCCGGGAGGCCGTGCGCACGAGCCAAGTGGCCGAAAATAGCCCCCGCCGAGCGGATCGGCTGTTTATAAGCACCGCGGAGGTGGTCGCGGCGCCTCATTCGACTTCCAGCGGCCGGCGAGCCTGCGCACCCGCCCGGCACATCCGGGAGGCCGTGCGCACGAGCCAAGTGGCCGAAAATAGCCCCCGCCGAGCGGATCGGCTGTTTATAAGCACCGCGGAGGTGGTCGCGGCGCCTCATTCGACTTCCAGCGGCCGGCGAGCTCGCGCACCCGCCCGGCACATCCGGGAGGCCGTGCGCACGAGCCAAGTGGCCGAAAATAGCCCCCGCCGAGCGGATCGGCTGTTTATAAGCACCGCGGAGGTGGTCGCGGCGCCTCATTCGACTTCAAGCGGCCGGCGAGCTCGCGCACCCGCCCGGCACATCCGGGAGGCCGTGCGCACGAGCCAAGTGGCCGAAAATAGCCCCCGCCGAGCGGATCGGCTGTTTATAAGCACCGCGGAGGTGGTCGCGGCGCCTCATTCGACTTCCAGCGGCCGGCGAGCTCGCGCACCCGCCCGGCACATCCGGGAGGCCGTGCGCACGAGCCAAGTGGCCGAAAATAGCCCCCGCCGAGCGGATCGGCTGTTTATAAGCACCGCGGAGGTGGTCGCGGCGCCTCATTCGACTTCCAGCGGCCGGCGAGCTCGCGCACCCGCCCGGCACATCCGGGAGGCCGTGCGCACGAGCCAAGTGGCCGAAAATAGCCCCCGCCGAGCGGATCGGCTGTTTATAAGCACCGCGGAGGTGGTCGCGGCGCCTCATTCGACTTCCAGCGGCCGGCGAGCCTGCGCACCCGCCCGGCACATCCGGGAGGCCGTGCGCACGAGCCAAGTGGCCGAAAATAGCCCCCGCCGAGCGGATCGGCTGTTTATAAGGGTTAGGGTTAGGGTTAGGGTTAGGGTTAGGGTTAGGGGTTAGGGTTAGGGGTTAGGGTTAGGGTTAGGGTTAGGGGTTAGGGGTTAGGGTTAGGGTTAGGGTTAGGGGTTAGGGTTAGGGTTAGGGTTAGGATTATGGTGGGAGCCCCCCCTCCTGGAGGAGGGAAAGGCAAAAGCACGGTCCATCCATCCGGGATTCCAATCAGCCCCCAGCTCACGGTTCCGGCGGGCAACGCGGTGGCGTCGGCCATAGTGGACCGTCGTCCAACCCTGATCCATGGCTGTGGATCTAGAATTTGCCTTTGTTATATATTTAATAAAGTTGTTTTTTTAAAAAAATAAAGTTTCTTTTTTGATTTATTCTGGCCAATATGCAATGTGTGCCCTGACAACGTTTCGGCTATCTCAAGCCTTCATCAGGTCTGGCACACATGTATTATATGAAAAAGTATTTTTGTTTTGTAAGGTGCAGCAATGTGTCTTGCTTGCAGTCCAAATTCGCACTAAAGGCTCTTTGCCTTGCGGATTCCTTTTATACCCTCAGCTCGGTTGAAGTTTTAAATCTTTTTTGTTTTTCGAAATTTCGTTTTACAAATGTAACATGTTTTAGCTTATATTTGCATTTTCCAATTAATTTTCATAATTAAACTAGCCTTCATATTGGGTTTAAACAAAATAATTATAATTTGATCAACTTGGAATTGGTATTGTAGAATAATGTAAACATACTAATTTTGTTTTTTGTTTTTTAATGTTTTTTAATTGTTTTTTTAATGTTTTTTGATGTATTTTGTTTTTCAAGTAGACGTGGTCTAGGATCTCGGATTGCTGTTCAAACTACAGGTAAATAATACATAGGTAGGTGGATTATATATGTGTATTGGGTTTTTGCAAATTTGTAATTATATTATTGAAAACATTTGGTGACTTTTGTTCATATTTTTGTGTTATTCCGTTTTGTCAATTTTTTCTGCTTTTTTTCAGGTGGGCGTGGTCCGCGGACCAGACGCGTGGTTCCAATCGGAGGTAAGTATCCAGGTAGGTATTAGATGTAAGTGGGTCTAAATAAAATAAAACCAATTTGTCCTAATTATGTTAATTGTCCTACTGTTTGGAAGTTCTGTTCCTGGTGGGACGTAGATAGGGACTGGGATTGGGGTATGGGTTGGGGTTGGGGTTAGGGTTGGGGTTAGGTTTAGGGTTGGGGGTAGGGTCAGGGTTGGGGTTAGAGTTGAGGGCAGGGTTAGGATTGGGGTTAGGGGACAAAGCCCGACTCCCTTGTGTAGACACCCCTCTTGGGCGGTCCTGGTGGGGAGGGAAGTGGCTGGGCTTACTGGCCACCACTGCGATCTTCCTCTGCGGGCGTAGGGACACTGTCAATTTTTGGGTTTGGATCTCAACCACTTCCCCTGGCTCCGAATCTTGGGTCTTCTTTTTGGCGACAGGTGTGAGTCTAGGTCGCTGTGGGAGCGGAGTGGGAGCGGGAAACCGCAGCTCCAGGTTAGGGTTTGGGATAGGGTTAGGGTTGGGGTTAGGGTTAGGGTTGGGGGCGAGAATAGGACTGGGGCCAGGAGTAGGATGGGGGTCAGGGTTGGGATCGGAGCGCGGCAAGTCTTCCAGAAAGTCCAAAATCTCGTTCTCAACCTCCGAAATTGTGCCTGGTAGTAGGCGTGGAAAATTTCGCTTGGCCCAACCAACCGCCACTTGGAAAGCAGCCTCCCATTCTAGATTGTTGTCTTGGAGTGCAAATTCCATGTCGGACCGGCAGAACGGTAGGTGGGACTCGTAATGACGTTTGAGGATCTGGCAGGTGGTCTTGCCCCAGGTCTTGGCATTGTCCACAATGTCCCGCACAACCCTGCTATCTAGGAATGCCGGCTTGATCATTGTGGACAACACCTCCTCCATCCTGGTGATCATCCGAGGTTGTGTAGCCCACTGCTGGGGGTCTACATTGTTCAGGTGGTGGTAGACCTTAATCAAGTTATAGATTTTGCGGATCAGGCGACCAAATCCGGCCTCTGCTGGTCTCCACTTGGAGGTCCGGGTTGCAGCTGGAGGGGGACCACGTTGGTCCTGACGCGGTTGCCTGCGGCCTTGGCGAACTACTGTCGCATAGGAATCGAACCTAGAGCCAGGAGGTCTGGAGGGATCCGGAGGAGGCACAGGCTGGTTAGGATTATGGTGGGAGCCCCCCCTCCTGGAGGAGGGAAAGGCAAAAGCACGGTCCATCCATCCGGGATTCCAATCAGCCCCCAGCTCACGGTTCCGGCGGGCAACGCGGTGGCGTCGGCCATAGTGGACCGTCGTCCAACCCTGATCCATGGCTGTGGATCTAGAATTTGCCTTTGTTATATATTTAATAAAGTTGTTTTTTTAAAAAAATAAAGTTTCTTTTTTGATTTATTCTGGCCAATATGCAATGTGTGCCCTGACAACGTTTCGGCTATCTCAAGCCTTCATCAGGTCTGGCACACATGTATTATATGAAAAAGTATTTTTGTTTTGTAAGGTGCAGCAATGTGTCTTGCTTGCAGTCCAAATTCGCACTAAAGGCTCTTTGCCTTGCGGATTCCTTTTATACCCTCAGCTCGGTTGAAGTTTTAAATCTTTTTTGTTTTTCGAAATTTCGTTTTACAAATGTAACATGTTTTAGCTTATATTTGCATTTTCCAATTAATTTTCATAATTAAACTAGCCTTCATATTGGGTTTAAACAAAATAATTATAATTTGATCAACTTGGAATTGGTATTGTAGAATAATGTAAACATACTAATTTTGTTTTTTGTTTTTTAATGTTTTTTAATTGTTTTTTTTAATGTTTTTTGATGTATTTTGTTTTTCAAGTAGACGTGGTCTAGGATCTCGGATTGCTGTTCAAACTACAGGTAAATAATACATAGGTAGGTGGATTATATATGTGTATTGGGTTTTTGCAAATTTGTAATTATATTATTGAAAACATTTGGTGATTTTTGTTCATATTTTTGTGTTATTCCGTTTTGTCAATTTTTTCTGCTTTTTTTCAGGTGGGCGTGGTCCGCGGACCAGACGCGTGGTTCCAATCGGAGGTAAGTATCCAGGTAGGTATTAGATGTAAGTGGGTCTAAATAAAATAAAACCAATTTGTCCTAATTATGTTAATTGTCCTACTGTTTGGAAGTTCTGTTCCTGGTGGGACGTAGATAGGGACTGGGATTGGGGTATGGGTTGGGGTTGGGGTTAGGGTTGGGGTTAGGTTTAGGGTTGGGGGTAGGGTCAGGGTTGGGGTTAGAGTTGAGGGCAGGGTTAGGATTGGGGTTAGGGGACAAAGCCCGACTCCCTTGTGTAGACACCCCTCTTGGGCGGTCCTGGTGGGGAGGGAAGTGGCTGGGCTTACTGGCCACCACTGCGATCTTCCTCTGCGGGCGTAGGGACACTGTCAATTTTTGGGTTTGGATCTCAACCACTTCCCCTGGCTCCGAATCTTGGGTCTTCTTTTTGGCGACAGGTGTGAGTCTAGGTCGCTGTGGGAGCGGAGTGGGAGCGGGAAACCGCAGCTCCAGGTTAGGGTTTGGGATAGGGTTAGGGTTAGGGTTGGGGTTAGGGTTAGGGTTGGGGGCGAGAATAGGACTGGGGCCAGGAGTAGGATGGGGGTCAGGGTTGGGATCGGAGCGCGGCAAGTTAGGGTTAGGGTTAGGGTTAGGGTTGGGGTTGGGGTTGGGGTTAGGGTTAGGGTTAGGGTTAGGGTTAGGGGGGGGGGGGGGTAGGGTTAGGGTTAGGGTTAGGGTTAGGGTTAGGGGTTAGGGTTAGGTTTGGATTGTGGAGTCCACCTACCAGGGACGGGGAACTGATGTCCCCCCCTAGCAGAAGAGGACAACGCACGGTCCATCCATCCGTGGCCATGCCTCGCCACCCGCTCCCGCCCCCGGGTTGCAGGCTGGCGCTGTCGCCTCCTACGGACAACTGTCCATTCCCCGTTGTAATTAAATGACATATTAATTTTTGGACTTCAAATTTTTATTATGTTTTATTTAAATATTTTTAATTTTCAAAATTTCCATGAGTGGGTAAAATTAGAATTTTTAGACTTTTTATTCTAAAACAAATTATCAAATGTCTATTTTTCAAAAAGATTTTTAGTGTCCAAATTGTCCGAATTTAGCAACGTAATTTATTCCAATGAAATAAAATAAATGATTTGTAAATAACTGTAAATAAAATAAACAATAGTAAATTATTAAATCGACTGTAAATAGGAAATTATTAAATTGAATGTAAATAGTAGTGTGCCTTAACAACGTTTCGGCTATACTAAGCCTTCTTCAGGTCTGGCACACCCGTATTAAATGAAATATTTTTGTTTCTCATAGGGTACAACGATGTGTCTTGCTCGAAATTCGAATTCGTACTGAAGGTCTTTTGTTTTGTAAATTCTTTTTATTACATCTTTTTGGTTTTTCAAAATTTCGTTCTAGAAACGTAACATGTTTTAGCTTGTATTTGCGTTTTCCAATTGACTTTAATAAGATACTAGTCTTATTCGGTTTAAACGAAAAAATTAGTCAAATTGAAATAGTATATTTCTATAAAGATAATTTTTTTTTTTTTTTTTTTTTTTTTTTTTTTCTCAGGGCTCCAGGGTGCAAGATTGCGGTTCCATCTGCAGGTAAGTAGTTCCATCCATAGGTAAGTAGTGAAGGTAGGTGTGTACATATTTATTGATTTTTTTTTTTTTTTTTTTTTTTTTTTTTTTTTTTTTGTGGGTGAGTATGGGTTTAGGGTTAGGGTTAGGGTTAGGGTTGGGATTAGGGTTAGGGTTAGGGTTAGGGTGGGGTTGGGGTTAGGGTTAGGGTTAGGGTTAGGGTGGGGTTAGGGTTAGGGTTAGGGTTAGGGTTAGGGTTAGGGTTAGGGTGCGGTTGGGGTTAGGGTTATGGTGGGGTTGGGGTTAGGGTTAGGGTTAGGGTGGGGTTGGGGATAGGTTAGGATTAGGGTTAGGGTGGGGTTGGGGTTAGGATAGGACTGGGGTTAGGGTGGGGTTGGGGTTAGGATAGGACTGGGGTTAGGGTAGGTTTAGGGTAGGAACCTGATAGGGTCTAGGATTGACCTTTACGCCTGCTGAGATGGCATTTCAAGGCTTGCTCTCCAGTATTTCTCTCTATCACACCGCTTGGGGTCTGACCATGCGCTGTTGCGTTCTAAACCCGCTATGTAGAGGGCCTCTGACCCATGGTGGATGAAATGCTGGATGACCGGCGAACTGCTGTCCATTTTGTGAGTAATTTTATACTTAAGTTGCATAAGTACTGTACCGAGTTTGGTCCTTGTACTCCCTACATGTTTAGTGCCGCATCTCTTGCAAATAACCAGGTAGACTAGATTTCTGGATTCCAGAGTGAAGCCCTCTTGAACCTTAAAAACCATCTTGTCCCGCACCCTCCTGACAAACGACAAACTGGTGAAGTGTGGCCTAAGCGGATGAGGGTCCCTGGGCAATGTAGATGGTAACTTGGCCCGAACAAGTAGGTCCTTGAGGTTTTTGTTTCTTCTGAATGCCGATACCAATCTAGTGGCTTGTGGTTCATCCCCGGAGGCCATGACTTCCCTAAAATTTCTTCTGATTTTGTTGTGTAGGTACTTCATCCCTGATGAGTAGGTGGAAACAAACGGGATAGGGTCACCCACCGCCCTGGTTCTTCCCTTCATCCGGTATGTCTTCAAGCACTTCCTCAGGAAGGAGCGACTGTACCCTCTCTTTCTTAGAGCTCCAAAGAGTATCCTGACTGCATCGTAGAAGTTCTCCGTTCCGGTGCATATGCGGTGGAATCTATATAGTTGCGACTTGACAATCCCCTGAAAGGTATGGGAAGGATGGAAGCTGGACTTGTGTACCAAGGCATGTGTATCAGTGTCTTTGAAATGGACCTTAATATCCAATATTTGGTTTTTGTGGCAATTGGGGCCTTTGAATACCGTAGTATCAAGAAAGTTGATGGAGTTGTGCCCAATTTCTGCCTTGAGGGTAATGGACGGATCGTGGGAATTAAGTAAATGGAAGAATTCACGGAATTCCGTTTCTGATCCAGCCCATACTCCCCATATGTCGTCCAAGTACCTGACGTATCTTTGTGGTTTCTTCTTGCATTTTGCCAAGGCCTCGTGTTCCCAATGTGCCATAAAAATGTTGGCGTACGCTGGAGCAAACTTCTTCCCCATGGCCGTCCCCTTTATTTGTAGGTAGTACTGACCGTCAAATTCAAAGTCATTTTTGGTCAAGTTGATCTCCAGAAGTTGCAACAGGTAAGAGTCCGGTCTTTTAGGGTCCGGGAATCTTTCCAATACCTTCTTAACACAGTCCATTCCCGCCGCTATCGGGATGTTGGTGTAAAGACTGTCCACGTCCATCGTGAAAAAGAAGGTCTGGTCGGGGTCCATTCGTACGTCCTTCACAATTTGGATGAAATGGTAAGTATCCTTGATATAGGAAGGGTGTTTTGTAGACAGTGGAGTCAGAAAGTATTCCAAGAACTCGGCTGTGGCATATGTTTCACTTCCGCAATCTGAAACAATAGGTCTACCAGGTGGTATTTCATATGGGACGGGCCAGGTTTTTGGATCCTTGTGAATTTTAGGGAGCATATAAAACCGTCGTGGCCTGGGTTCCGAATCTCCAGTCAGGTATTCATGTTGCCTGGATGTGATATATTTCTGTTCCCTCAACCGGTCTACAATCTCGGACACCATTGGTCTTGTGTCCCAAAAGATGGGTTTGTCTAGTGCGGTGTAGTATCTTTCATCCTGAAGCTGTCGCATGGCTTCTTTGGTATACTGTTCTCTGTCCTGGATAACAATAGCCGAGCCTTTGTCCGCCGGTTTGATGACTATCTGTTTGTTGCTCCTCAATTCCCTCAAAGCCTTCTTCTCGTCCTCAGATAGGTTACTGGTCCCATTCGATCCTACATGGTGTTTCCTGAAGGCCTTGGTGTCCAGTTCCATCAGGTGAGCTACTTCCAATGGTAGGTCACACATCGGGGGAGACCAGGTAGAAGGTTTAACAAATGGTATTAATGTATTTTTACCCCATCCTCCAAAATGTGCCCTGATCTTGACCTTGCGATGGTAATTTTGCATGTCGTGTTGAAAGCGCATCACCTGATCCGTGCTCATTCCAACCGATGGGACAAAAGACAAACCCTTACTGAGTAACAATTTTTGATGTCCCGACAGTTTGAAATTTTTCGCCAACACCACCACATCAGAGCCCACTAGTGGGTCGTAGCGTTCAGTGCACCCAACGTGTGGGTCCCGTGCCCCCCCGGTTTGACGGTTCCAAGGGCTTGGGAGTTTAAAAAGGTCTTCCAGTGAGCTAGCATGGCTCTCCCGGTCTCAGGCGTCCAATGAACCATGTCATTTTCAGCTACACGGAATTGACTTTCTGGGAGTGGCGGAATATAATCCATGTTCCTCACAATATGGTCATTAATGGTCTTGAGATTCGCCTTTTCGTCTTCCGGAAGCAATCTCGAGTAGTTTATGATTGGCACCCATACCTTCGCCCCGTGAAACTTGTCCTTTGTGGCCTTAACTGCCTGCTGCAGTGCCTTAACTGCGGTCTCCTTAGGTTTATTCTGGGTTAGGGTTAGGGTTAGGGGTTAGGGGTTAGGGGTTAGGGTTAGGGTTAGGGTTAGGGGGTTAGGGTTAGGGTTAGGGTTAGGGGGTTAGGGGGTTAGGGGGTTAGGGTTAGGGTTAGGGTTAGGGTTAGGTTTGGATTGTGGAGTCCACCTACCAGGGACGGGGAACTGATGTCCCCCCCTAGCAGAAGAGGACAACGCACGGTCCATCCATCCGTGGCCATGCCTCGCCACCCGCTCCCGCCCCCGGGTTGCAGGCTGGCGCTGTCGCCCCCTACGGACAACTGTCCATTCCCCGTTGTAATTAAATGACATATTAATTTTTGGACTTCAAATTTTTATTATGTTTTATTTAAATATTTTTAATTTTCAAAATTTCAATGAGTGGGTAAAATTAGAATTTTTAGACTTTTTATTCTAAAACAAATTATCAAATGTCTATTTTTCAAAAAGATTTTTAGTGTCCAAATTGTCCGAATTTAGCAACGTAATTTATTCCAATGAAATAAAATAAATGATTTGTAAATAACTGTAAATAAAATAAACAATAGTAAATTATTAAATCGACTGTAAATAGGAAATTATTAAATTGAATGTAAATAGTAGTGTGCCTTAACAACGTTTCGGCTATACTAAGCCTTCTTCAGGTCTGGCACACCCGTATTAAATGAAATATTTTTGTTTCTCATAGGGTACAACGATGTGTCTTGCTCGAAATTCGAATTCGTACTGAAGGTCTTTTGTTTTGTAAATTCTTTTTATTACATCTTTTTGGTTTTTCAAAATTTCGTTCTAGAAACGTAACATGTTTTAGCTTGTATTTGCGTTTTCCAATTGACTTTAATAAGATACTAGTCTTATTCGGTTTAAACGAAAAAATTACAATTAGTCAAATTGAAATAGTATATTTCTATAAAGATAATTTTTTTTTTTTTTTTTTTTTTTTTTTTTTCTCAGGGGTCCAGGGTGCAAGATTGCGGTTCCATCTGCAGGTAAGTAGTTCCATCCATAGGTAAGTAGTGAAGGTAGGTGTGTACATATTTATTGATTTTTTTTTTTTTTTTTTTTTTTTTTTTTTTTTTTTTTGTGGGTGAGTATGGGTTTAGGGTTAGGGTTAGGGTTAGGGTTGGGATTAGGGTTAGGGTTAGGGTGGGGTTGGGGTTGGGGTTAGGGTTAGGGTGGGGTTGGGGTTAGGGTTAGGGTTAGGGTGGGGTTGGGGATAGGTTAGGATTAGGGTTAGGGTGGGGTTGGGGTTAGGATAGGACTGGGGTTAGGGTGGGGTTGGGGTTAGGATAGGACTGGGGTTAGGGTAGGTTTAGGGTAGGAACCTGATAGGGTCTAGGATTGACCTTTACGCCTGCTGAGATGGCATTTCAAGGCTTGCTCTCCAGTATTTCTCTCTATCACACCGCTTGGGGTCTGACCATGCGCTGTTGCGTTCTAAACCCGCTATGTAGAGGGCCTCTGACCCATGGTGGATGAAATGCTGGATGACCGGCGAACTGCTGTCCATTTTGTGAGTAATTTTATACTTAAGTTGCATAAGTACTGTACCGAGTTTGGTCCTTGTACTCCCTACATGTTTAGTGCCGCATCTCTTGCAAATAACCAGGTAGACTAGATTTCTGGATTCCAGAGTGAAGCCCTCTTGAACCTTAAAAACCATCTTGTCCCGCACCCTCCTGACAAACGACAAACTGGTGAAGTGTGGCCTAAGCGGATGAGGGTCCCTGGGCAATGTAGATGGTAACTTGGCCCGAACAAGTAGGTCCTTGAGGTTTTTGTTTCTTCTGAATGCCGATACCAATCTAGTGGCTTGTGGTTCATCCCCGGAGGCCATGACTTCCCTAAAATTTCTTCTGATTTTGTTGTGTAGGTACTTCATCCCTGATGAGTAGGTGGAAACAAACGGGATAGGGTCACCCACCGCCCTGGTTCTTCCCTTCATCCGGTATGTCTTCAAGCACTTCCTCAGGAAGGAGCGACTGTACCCTCTCTTTCTTAGAGCTCCAAAGAGTATCCTGACTGCATCGTAGAAGTTCTCCGTTCCGGTGCATATGCGGTGGAATCTATATAGTTGCGACTTGACAATCCCCTGAAAGGTATGGGAAGGATGGAAGCTGGACTTGTGTACCAAGACATGTGTATCAGTGTCTTTGAAATGGACCTTAATATCCAATATTTGGTTTTTGTGGCAATTGGGGCCTTTGAATACCGTAGTATCAAGAAAGTTGATGGAGTTGTGCCCAATTTCTGCCTTGAGGGTAATGGACGGATCGTGGGAATTAAGTAAATGGAAGAATTCACGGAATTCCGTTTCTGATCCAGCCCATACTCCCCATATGTCGTCCAAGTACCTGACGTATCTTTGTGGTTTCTTCTTGCATTTTGCCAAGGCCTCGTGTTCCCAATGTGCCATAAAAATGTTGGCGTACGCTGGAGCAAACTTCTTCCCCATGGCCGTCCCCTTTATTTGTAGGTAGTACTGACCGTCAAATTCAAAGTCATTTTTGGTCAAGTTGATCTCCAGAAGTTGCAACAGGTAAGAGTCCGGTCTTTTAGGGTCCGGGAATCTTTCCAATACCTTCTTAACACAGTCCATTCCCGCCGCTATCGGGATGTTGGTGTAAAGACTGTCCACGTCCATCGTGAAAAAGAAGGTCTGGTCGGGGTCCATTCGTACGTCCTTCACAATTTGGATGAAATGGTAAGTATCCTTGATATAGGAAGGGTGTTTTGTAGACAGTGGAGTCAGAAAGTATTCCAAGAACTCGGCTGTGGCATATGTTTCACTTCCGCAATCTGAAACAATAGGTCTACCAGGTGGTATTTCATATGGGACGGGCCAGGTTTTTGGATCCTTGTGAATTTTAGGGAGCATATAAAACCGTCGTGGCCTGGGTTCCGAATCTCCAGTCAGGTATTCATGTTGCCTGGATGTGATATATTTCTGTTCCCTCAACCGGTCTACAATCTCGGACACCATTGGTCTTGTGTCCCAAAAGATGGGTTTGTCTAGTGCGGTGTAGTATCTTTCATCCTGAAGCTGTCGCATGGCTTCTTTGGTATACTGTTCTCTGTCCTGGATAACAATAGCCGAGCCTTTGTCCGCCGGTTTGATGACTATCTGTTTGTTGCTCCTCAATTCCCTCAAAGCCTTCTTCTCGTCCTCAGATAGGTTACTGGTCCCATTCGATCCTACATGGTGTTTCCTGAAGGCCTTGGTGTCCAGTTCCATCAGGTGAGCTACTTCCAATGGTAGGTCACACATCGGGGGAGACCAGGTAGAAGGTTTAACAAATGGTATTAATGTATTTTTACCCCATCCTCCAAAATGTGCCCTGATCTTGACCTTGCGATGGTAATTTTGCATGTCGTGTTGAAAGCGCATCACCTGATCCGTGCTCATTCCAACCGATGGGACAAAAGACAAACCCTTACTGAGTAACAATCTTTGATGTCCCGACAGTTTGAAATTTTTCGCCAACACCACCACATCAGAGCCCACTAGTGGGTCGTAGCGTTCAGTGCACCCAACGTGTGGGTCCCGTGCCCCCCCGGTTTGACGGTTCCAAGGGCTTGGGAGTTTAAAAAGGTCTTCCAGTGAGCTAGCATGGCTCTCCCGGTCTCAGGCGTCCAATGAACCATGTCATTTTCAGCTACACGGAATTGACTTTCTGGGAGTGGCGGAATATAATCCATGTTCCTCACAATATGGTCATTAATGGTCTTGAGATTCGCCTTTTCGTCTTCCGGAAGCAATCTCGAGTAGTTTATGATTGGCACCCATACCTTCGCCCCGTGAAACTTGTCCTTTGTGGCCTTAACTGCCTGCTGCAGTGCCTTAACTGCGGTCTCCTTAGGTTTATTCTGGGTTAGGGTTAGGGTTAGGGGTTAGGGGTTAGGGGTTAGGGTTAGGGTTAGGGTTAGGGGGTTAGGGTTAGGGGGTTAGGGTTAGGGTTAGGGTTAGGGTTAGGGTTAGGGTTAGGGGGTTAGGGTTAGGGTTAGGGGGTTAGGGTTAGGGTTAGGGTTAGGGTTAGGGGGTTAGGGTTAGGGTTAGGGTTAGGGTTAGTGGGTTAGGGTTAGGGTTAGGGTTAGTGGGTTAGGGTTAGGGTTAGGGTTAGTGGGTTAGGGTTAGGGTTAGTGGGTTAGGGTTAGTGGGTTAGGGTTAGTGGGTTAGGGTTAGTGGGTTAGGGTTAGGGTTAGGGTTAGGGTTAGGTTTATAAGGTTATCTCGCTACACATTCCCCAAAGGGTCCGCCGACCCAGTTGGTTAGATAGAAGGCAGCGGAAGGCACAGGCCGGCGCATGTCTCCTTCAGTAAACCTCGCCGTACCGGAGTCGCATAAATTCTGGAATGGGTACGAAGGACGGTGAAGTGAGAATGCACCTCAACCAGAACCTCCCCCGAGTAGCTGAGGCGCTACCCAGGTCTTCGGCCAGCAAGATGGAAAAATAGAGAAAGGTGAGAGAAGAAAGCAGCCTAAAGTCCTACCCTTGGATTATATTATGTCTATTCACTTTGAACCCTTGTTTACCTCATAACTTGTTTTCATATTAAACCAACCGTTTCCCTTACAAGTTAGGTGTTGGGGTCAGCTAAGGAGTTCCTCCCCCGAAGGAGAAGAGCAAAGGCCCCGTCCTTCTGTCCTTACCTGCAACCTATAGCCGGCTCCAAAGCATCCTAACTGTTGCGGACACGCCAGTCATGTTGGCCAAGACTACTTGGGTCTTAATAAAGACCTTTTTTTTACCCTGAACTCGTGTTTGTGCTTATTGTGTGTTTGATTTTGACTGAACTTAACCGTTCTGGTCCCCTTTGAGGGAAAAACAAACTCTATCTTAAAGTCCTACCCTTTGAATTTTTATTTTTTGGTCTATTCACTTTGAACTATTTTTGAAGTAATGTCTCGTTTTTATATTAACCCCACAGTTTGCTGTAGAGGTTAAGGTTAGGGATTAGGGGTTATGGTTAGGGTTATGGTTAGGGTTATGGTTAGGGTTATGGTTAGGGTTATGGTTAGGGTTATGGTTAGGGTTATGGTTAGGGTTATGGTTAGGGTTAGGTTTAGGGGTTAGGTTTAGGGGTTAGGGGTTAGGGTTAGGTGTATAAGGTTAGCTCACTAAACATTCCCCAAAGGGGTCCGCCGTCCCAGTTGGTTAGATAGACGGCAGCGGAGGACACAGGTCGACGTCTGTCACCTTCAGTAAACTTTGCCGTATCGGAGTCACATAAATCCTGGAATGGGTTCGAAGGACGGCGAAGTGAGATTGCACCTCAACCAAAACCTACCCCCAGTTAGCTGAGGCGCTAACCAGGCCCTCGGCCAGCAAGATAGGAAAAATGGTGGGACGTGAGAAAAGAAAATAACCTAAAGTCCTAACCTTGGATTATATTATGTCTATTGATTTTGAAGTATTTTTGACCTAATATCTTGTTTTTATATTCAACCAACCGTTTACCTTAAGAGGGGTCCCGTTAAGTCGTCCTTGTTGTCGGTAATTTGACCGTCAGAATTTCGTAGACACCTCATCAGTAGTGGACCTTGGGGTCACAGAGTGTTTCGGCCATTATCACCAGACACCCTCGCCCAAGGGAGGCCCCGCCGGGGTTGATCGAGCCCCGGTGTGTGTCTACCTAGTCAATTAAAATTACAGTTATTTGTCAAGTCAACTGCCCAGCTTTAACGCAGACAGAAAAGATCAATAGGTCAGTCTTTGTCTCTTTTAATTTATAGAGGGTTAGGGTTAGGGTTAGGGTTGGGGTTAGGGTTAGGGTTAGGGTGAGGGTTAGGGTGAGGGTTAGGGTTAGGGTTAGGGTTGGGGTTAGGGTTAGGGTTAGGGTGAGGGTTAGGGTGAGGGTTAGGGTTAGGGTTAGGGTGAGGGTGAGGGTGAGGGTTAGGGTGAGGGTTAGGGTTAGGGTTAGGGTTAGGGTTAGGGTTAGGTTTTGAGTACAGAGACCCACTCCAAAAGGAGCGAGGAGGTGCACGGACCTCCCGGTCCCAGGATCCCCTATCCTCCCTGTCCAAAAAATTGGGCGGTTGACGTGGTCCCCTCCGACCACGACTAACCACCGTCCACTCTGTCATTGTTGTTTTTTTTAACTTATTTAATTTTGAAAATTTAATGTATTTTTAACTTTATTTATTTACCAAAGCATTTAATGTACTAATTTGCCAATGAAATCCAATTCAATCCCTTTATTTATTCACGTATTTATTGAGACCCCCAAATCAATAAAGTCCCCAATAACCCAAACCCAGTGTATTGTGCCAAAAACAACAAACAAACTTATTTTTAAATGAACTGAAACAAATACGACGTTTCGACCTTAATCGGTCTTCATCAGGTACAAAATAAATGAAAAAAATGAAGAAACCCCCAAAAAAATATATTAGTGAAAGAGTTGGCTAGTTTTTAAGAGAGCAGAGAGTTGTCGACTGTTCGAGGGACAAATGCACAATGAGCCTGTTTTTTTCTCTCGCCTCCTTTTATACTCTTTCATTTTTTCTTTTTTCCGGGTCCCTTTTCCTTTTTTCCTTTTGATTCGGATTTTATTTTGTTGACTTGTATATCACTTTTCGCACCATAAACCACTAAATACACTGGTCTAATTATTTTCATTCGTTCTGTTGCTTATTTTACATCAAATGTATAATTTGTGTTAATATTGTTTTATTTATTTATGTCTTTGTGACTCAATCATCAATTAATATTTAATGTTACCTCTTTGTTTTTAATACTTCTGAAATTTCGTAAATTATTTTAAATTAATTAGTATTTATACATTTTAAATTTTGACGTTCTAAACTTTTATGTATTTTTAAGCTTTCTTAGTGTTTTTGAAAATTTGTAATTGTCAATTTTTTTATTTTTACACGTTATACTCTGCAAAATTTTGTTAGTTGTAGTTAGCGGCAGAATTATAATTTAGACGATTGTTGATGTTAGGATTGTGTGATGTGGTTAGGGTTAGGGTTAGGGGTTAGGGTTAGGGGTTAGGGTTAGGGTTTGGGTTAGGGTTAGGGGTTAGGGTTAGGGTTAGGGTTAGGGTTAGGGTAGGGTTAGGGTTAGGATTAGGTTTGGGGTTAGGTTAGGATTATGGGTAAGGAGTAGGGATTGGGGTTAGGTTAGGATTATGGGTAAGGAGTAGGGATTGGGGTTAGGGATGGGATTGTAGTCAGGATCCAAATCAAGTGGTGTATGGTGAATCTTCAATGCTTAATGTTTAGTCCAATTGGCTCCCTAGTTCCCAATGTAAATATCCAATATCGTTCCCTCCCTTTTCTTTCTCTGTCTGTCCAATTAAAGTTAAAGTCAAAAGTCACAATGATCATCGTCACACACACATCTGGGTGTGGTGAAATTTGTCCTCTGCATTTAACCCATCCCCATGTGATTTTGATCCATCCCCTGGGGGAGAGGGGAGCAGTGAGCAGCAGCGGTGCCGCGCTCGGGAATCATTTGGTGATCTAACCCCCCAATTCCAACCCTTAATGCTGAGTGCCAAGCAGGGAGGCAATGGGTCCCATTTTTATAGTCTTTGGTATGACCCGGCCGGGGTTTGAACCCACAACCTTCCAGTCTCAAGGCGGACACTCTACTACTAGGCCACTGAGCCAATTAATGTTCCTTTGTAATCCCGCCATTCTCATTGAGGCCATACCATGATCAACAAAATGTTTAACTAAGGGTGTGTCCATTTCCTTCTTGTTCTTCACATTATACCGATGCTGATACATGCGTGTGGACAAATTGTTTCGTGATTCGCCAACATATTGGATCCCACATTTGTTACAAAAAATAACATAAACACAATTTCTAGATTTTGGGTTGAATCCCTGTTCAATTCCAAATACTGTTCCTGTTTCTATATTTTTAATGAAATTTAGTCTCTTGAATTGAGTGTCCAACAATAAGGGTTTGTCCCACTTCAATGTTGGCAATTTTGCCCGGATCAAAATGTCTGCCAGACTCTTGTTCCGCTTGTAGGCAGAAATGACCTTAGTCCCAGAAAATAGTCCATCTCGGACACCCAGTTCCTGGAAATTGGTTTTGAATTTCCTGTTCAACAGAGTACTGATTGATGAGAAGGTAGTGATCAGAGGGATGATCTTCTCTTGACCCTTGACCTTTCTCTCCTGAAAGGTACGAAGGCAGTGTCTGAGAAAGGGCTTACTATACCCCCGTTTCTTCAGAGCTGTAAACAAGATCTTAACCGCTTCGCAAAAATCCTCGTCTCTCGTACAAATCCGGCTAAATCTTAGGAGTTGTGACTTTACAATCCCCCTGAAGGTATGTACTGGATGGAAACTTGCTTTATGTAATAGGGCATGTGTGTCTGTAGTCTTAAAATAGACTTTAATGTCTAGCCTCGGACTATTCAAAAAATTGGGTCCCTTAAAAATTGTTGTGTCCAAAAAATTGATTGAATTCCTGTGAAATTCGGTCTTAAGCTGTATAGAGGGATCATGGGAGTTGAGGGTCTTCACAAACTCCTTGAAATCCTTTTCCGATCCTTCCCAAATACCCCATATATCGTCCAAGTATCGTAGGTAACAGGTCGGTCGTTGTTCACATTTTGACAATGCTCCTTCCTCCCAATTGGCCATGAAGATATTAGCATAGGCCGGTGCGAATTTCTTACCCATTGCCGTACCCTTGATCTGCAAATAGAATTTTTCATCAAACATGAAATCATTCCGGGTTAGGTTGATCTCCAATAATTTCAATAACTCGTCGTCCGGTCTCTTTTGATCCGGATGCTTTCGAAAAATTTGTTTAACGCATTCAATTCCGGCCTCAATTGGAATATTTGTATACAAGTTATTAACATCCATAGAGAAAAAGTTAAATTCTGAAGGGACCTGCAAGGCTTTGACCATGTCAATGAAGTGGTACGTATCTTGGACATAGGCAGGATGCTTGATTGACAGAGGAGTCAGATAGAACTCTAGATATTCCGCAGTGAAATAAGTTTCACTGCCACAGTCAGAGACTATTGGCCTTCCTGGAGGGACCTCAAAGGGGATCGTCCAACTTTCTGGATCTTTGTGTATCTTCGGCAAAATGTAAAACCGTCTCTCGCGTGGCTGTTGTTTGCCTCTTAAGTATAGTCGTTGTTTGGAACTGATGAATTTTTTGCTTACTAATGAGTCCAATATTTCCGTTACCATATGAATTGTTTCCATATATATTGGCTGGTCCAATTTTTTATAATAGTTTGTATCATTCAATTGTCTTTCTACTTCCAAAGTGTATTGGGTTAGGGTTAGGGTTAGGGTTAGGGTTAGGGTTAGGTTTGGATTGTCGAGTCCACCTACCAGGGACGGGGAACTGATGTCCCCCCCTAGCAGAAGAGGACAACGCACGGTCCATCCATCCGTGGCCATGCCTCGCCACCCGCTCCCGCCCCCGGGTTGCAGGCTGGCGCTGTCGCCCCCTACGGACAACTGTCCATTCCCCGTTGTAATTAAATGACATATTAATTTTTGGACTTCAAATTTTTATTATGTTTTATTTAAATATTTTTAATTTTCAAATTTCAATGAGTGGGTAAAATTAGAATTTTTAGACTTTTTATTCTAAAACAAATTATCAAATGTCTATTTTTCAAAAAGATTTTTAGTGTCCAAATTGTCCGAATTTAGCAACGTAATTTATTCCAATGAAATAAAATAAATGATTTGTAAATAACTGTAAATAAAATAAACAATAGTAAATTATTAAATCGACTGTAAATAGGAAATTATTAAATTGAATGTAAATAGTAGTGTGCCTTAACAACGTTTCGGCTATACTAAGCCTTCTTCAGGTCTGGGTTAGGGTTAGGGTTAGGGTTAGGGGTTAGGGTTAGGGGTTAGGGTTAGGGGTTAGGGTTAGGGTTAGGGTTAGGGTTAGGTTTATAAGGTTATCTCGCTACACATTCCCCAAAAGGGTCCGCCGACCCAGTTGGTTAGATAGAAGGCAGCGGAAGGCACAGGCCGGCGCATGTCTCCTTCAGTAAACCTCGCCGTACCGGAGTCGCATAAATTCTGGAATGGGTACGAAGGACGGCGAAGTGAGAATGCACCTCAACCAGAACCTCCCCCGAGTAGCTGAGGCGCTACCCAGGTCTTCGGCCAGCAAGATGGAAAAATAGAGAAAGGTGAGAGAAGAAAGCAGCCTAAAGTCCTACCCTTGGATTATATTATGTCTATTCACTTTGAACCCTTGTTTACCTCATAACTTGTTTTCATATTAAACCAACCGTTTCCCTTACAAGTTAGGTGTTGGGGTCAGCTAAGGAGTTCCTCCCCCGAAGGAGAAGAGCAAAGGCCCCGTCCTTCTGTCCTTACCTGCAACCTATAGCCGGCTCCAAAGCATCCTAACTGTTGCGGACACGCCAGTCATGTTGGCCAAGACTACTTGGGTCTTAATAAAGACCTTTTTTTTACCCTGAACTCGTGTTTGTGCTTATTGTGTGTTTGATTTTGACTGAACTTAACCGTTCTGGTCCCCTTTGAGGGAAAAACAAACTCTATCTTAAAGTCCTACCCTTTGAATTTTTATTTTTTGGTCTATTCACTTTGAACTATTTTTGAAGTAATGTGTCGTTTTTATATTAACCCCACAGTTTGCTGTAGAGGTTAAGGTTAGGGATTAGGGGTTATGGTTAGGGTTATGGTTAGGGTTATGGTTAGGGTTATGGTTAGGGTTATGGTTAGGGTTATGGTTAGGGTTATGGTTAGGTTTAGGGGTTAGGTTTAGGGGTTAGGGGTTAGGGTTAGGTGTATAAGGTTAGCTCACTAAACATTCCCCAAAGGGGTCCGCCGTCCCAGTTGGTTAGATAGACGGCAGCGGAGGACACAGGTCGACGTCTGTCACCTTCAGTAAACTTTGCCGTATCGGAGTCACATAAATCCTGGAATGGGTTCGAAGGACGGCGAAGTGAGATTGCACCTCAACCAAAACCTACCCCCAGTTAGCTGAGGCGCTAACCAGGCCCTCGGCCAGCAAGATAGGAAAAATGGTGGGACGTGAGAAAAGAAAACAACCCAAAGTCCTAACCTAGGATTATATTATGTCTATTGATTTTGAAGTATTTTTGACCTAATATCTTGTTTTTATATACAACCAACCGTTTACCTTAAGAGGGGTCCCGTTAAGTCGTCCTTGTTGTCGGTAATTTGACCGTCAGAATTTCGTAGACACCTCATCAGTAGTGGACCTTGGGGTCACAGAGTGTTTCGGCCATTATCACCAGACACCCTCGCCCAAGGGAGGCCCCACCGGGGTCGATCAAGTCCCGGAGTGTGTCTACCTCCTCAATCGAAATCTCAGTATTTGTCCAGTCAACTGTCCAGCTTTACTGCAGACAGCATAAATCAATTGGTCCGTCTTTCAGTCCTTTTGTTGTGCTGATTTGTTCAACCGTTAAACATATGTACAAAACCTTCGTATTCCTTTGTATGGCATGCCACAAGTCTGGTAAAACATAGTTTAGGGCCAACCTGGTATAGTTTTGCTTCAATATGGAATAAAATTCTCCCAAATCCCCTGGTATTATTAAAATGTGTAACCCGATCTCCTTCATTCGTAGAATTAATTTATAACATTAATACGATCGCATATTCGTAACCAAATTCCCGTCAGTGTATCGTAGCTAATGTTATGAGCGTTAGCTGTGTTTCCTTTATTGATATTCGGTCCCATCCATCTGGCAATTTAATACTTTCTCTTTTCGTTCTCTTATAGCTTAGCATACTCTCACATATCCCATGCCAATAGAGGCTAGCATAGCGTAGTACCGTATAACTTAGCTTAAGCGATTAAAAAGGGGTCACCTGTTTTTCTCGAAAAGAATCGGAAGAATCTTCCACATTACCTGGAAAGAAGGACTTCCCCAGTGCCACTCTCCTGAGTCACAGCGCCACCGTCGAAAGCCAACCCGTCCACTCTCCTTTCTCTTTTCTTTTCTCCCCCACGAGCCTCAGCGAAGCAAATGATGGCTCTCGTCATCCAATCACGTTCCCTCCTCTCACTGATAAGCACTAAGACATTCGGTAAATCATATTGGTGCCGTTTAATTGGGTTAGTCGTGGAACATTTAAATATAAATTAAATTCATCCTCTAAATCAAATCATATATTTAGAAATACATTCAACTACGTAAATCGCGATCCCCCTAGGTCCCGCCCCCCGAAAATACTCGTAAGCTCCTGTCAATTACTCTGCCGGCTCTTTTTTTTCTTTTTAATCCCCCTATTTTCCCAAACTCTCCCCTCGTCGAAATAAATAATTAATATGGAATAAAATTCTCCTCAACCCCCTGGTATTATTAAAGTGTGTTAACCGATCCCATTAATTCGTAAAATTAATTTATAACATTAAGATGATCGTATATTTGTACGAAATCACTAAAAGCGTATCGTGGCTAATGTTATGAGCGTTAGCACTGCGGAAGTACCCATAAGCCCCAGAAAAGTCAATGGCGTCCCCCCTAGACACTAATATAACCGAAGCCGGTCCATAATTAATAAAAATCAAATAAATTTTAATTCTACCTCTTAGCCCGTTCCTTTATTGATAACCGGTCCCATTTTATCCGTCAATTTAGCCCCGATCATTGAAGTAGTCACCCATTTGGGGCGATATCGTCCTGCGCGTATTACAGCTAACAAGCATTAGCAACTAGGAAGTACCCATAAGCTCTTGCGAAAAAACATGGCGGCCCCCTTTAAACGATGATATTATTAAACTTAGCTGTCGTAGTCAAAATAATAAAATCCACTTAGATCAGTATTGTTTACTTGCACCACCCGGTGCCCCCTGTCCGTAAAAAAAACCACTCACTCACCTTAATACAACTGTGTAACCGAAGTCAATAGCCCCGTATACAAAGTAGCTAATAAATATTAGCCAAACCGGAAGTTCCACACTCCCCATTGCGTCATGGCAACCCACCGTCCACCCTTCTGCAAATCAAAACATCCGTTAAAACCAACTAGATTAGCATCCCGTCTAAAGTTGAAAAAAAACCTTTCAATAAATTTAAGTGTTTCACAACGTATTCATTTCTGAATTTAAAGGGTATAATTAATTCCCTAATATTTGCGTTTAACCGAGCCTCGTTCATACCACCGCGATTTAATGTGCCAAGGGCGCCCTCAAGTGTCCTATCACGCACTGTGTTCTTTTATGTGTCTGAAGAAAAATCCGTCCTTTTTTATTTTTATTTTAGAGGTTGTTTAAAATCAAAAATATAATTCGAGTATAGTTCCCCCTATTTTTTGTTTTGTAATTTAATTAAATTTAATTTAATTTAAATTTAATTTTTATTTAAAATTAATCGTAAATTTTCCAATTTGGTTGGATTTAAAATTTATTCTGGGATCTCATTGCATTTAGGATCAAAATAAGGTTCAGTTTAGATTAATTTTGGTGAAATTTGGTGTAATTTCCTAATTAATTTAGGGTTAAGGGTCAAGGTCAAAGGTCAAGGTTAAATCTAAAGTTCGGGTTAGGTTTTGTTTCCTTTTTTTTGAACTTATGTAAATTTTGAGAATTGATTAGGTGTTAGGATTTAATGTTAGAGTATATTTCAAACAGGGATGAAGATTAGAATCTGGTGTCCGAGTTGGGAACCGTATCTATGCTGTCCGGAAAACCAGCCAACCAGAGTCAGACTTTTTGACCAAATGGAAAGTGTCAGAAGCCCTCGGAGTGATGTACAATGTCATTCTCCTGTCAGAGCTAAGTTCCTCATTCACTTTCAGTCTCGGTCTAACCTCTTTTCAGCTGTCTCCCAACACACAAATACCCCTCACCACCAGAACATAAACCAAGGAACTATTATGATATTTTCTCTACTTTCTATATATCGTTTTGGGAGGGCATTCCTTTTAAATTTTCTTAAACGTGTAAACTTTAACCCTAAAACATCTATTTTAAACCAAATATTCAAGTATTTTCCGTTGTTGTCAAATTGAGTCCTCGTGGATATTTAGTTTTCAAACTCTTAACCCATCGCATCTCAGCGCTTTCCCTATCTTTCTGTGTCCAGCCCGCACAGCTCTCTAATACCCGTATGCTCAAGTTATGTAACCCGTGCCGGCGGAAGTGGCGCACTAAGTGAGTGTTACGCTTCTGGTTGTGTGTGATGTTATAGCGGTGGGAATGCAATCTGCTCCTGACATCATTCCGAGTCTGTCCCACATACATAACATCACACAGCCGACAGCTCACGCAGTAGATCGCATTTTTCGTAGCTAAATCCTTGCCTGTTTGAATGAAAAAATGTTCCTTCTTCTGAGAGTCTGTTATCACACCTACTGATCTCCTGGCTGAGCGAGAGGATCCAGTCCGCATTTTCGTACTCACTAACCAGTCTTTTAAATTTGGATTTCTTTTGAAGGCCGAAACTACCTTATGTCTCCCCTTCAGGTCCGTTAGTGCTGAACTGTCTAAGTTCTGCTTGATCTTTCTGTGAACCTTGACCGTGTAGGTGTTATAGGTCGAAATCAGAGGAATTATGATTCTTTTGATGTCTTGCGTCTCTCCTCCCCTATCCGTTAAACCTGTTTGTAGTCTGACCCTACGAAGAAATGACCGGGAATAGCCCCGTTGTCGTAATGCCTTGAACAAAACTCTGGTTGCTTCTTCCCTGTCCTCTGAACGGGTGCAAATCCTTTCGAATCTCAAGAGTTGTGAGTAGATCAACCCTTTAAATGTGTGTTTCGGGTGAAAACTCTGTTTGTGTAATAACGCATGAGTGTCCGTGGGTTTGAAAAACACTCGTACGTCCAACTTCCCCGTTGTATTAAATTCCGGTCCCTTAAATATGGTCGTATCGAGAAAATTTATTTCCCTTTCGCTAATCTGTGCCGTGAGGTTAATTGAAGGATGTTGGTCATTTAGCGTTTTTAGGAAAAGATCAAAGTCCTCCCTGGAATCCCCCCAGATTCCCCAAATGTCATCCAAGTACCTTAGGTAGGCAATGGGTTTCTTAGTGCAACATGCCAAGGCAACCTCCTCCCACTCAGCCATATAGATGTTGGCATAGGCTGGAGAGAAACGCTTCCCCATAGCTGTCCCTTTGACCTGTAAAAACCACTCATTGTTAAACTGAAAATCATTCTTGGTCAGATTAAGTTCTAGTAAATCCAAAATGTGTACATCCGGGCGGCCTAATATCGGATTACGTGTCAGGACATTACGTACTGCCTCCAAACCTTTAGCTGTTTCAATATTAGTGTATAAGTTTTCCACATCCATGGAAAATAATAGACACGTTCGAGTCAAGGTCAAGGCTCGTACCTTTTGAATGAAATCATTGGTGTCCTTGATGTAACTCGGATGTATCACCGACAATGGATTCAAATGATGATCCAATAGTTCGGCTGAGCCGTAGGATTCGCTTCCGCAATCTGAAACAATGGGGCGTCCTGGTGGCATGACATAGGGCCAGGGCCACGTCGCCGGATCTTTGTGAATTTTAGGTAGTAAATAAAAGTACCTCGGACGTGCCGGAGATGTTCCTTTAAAATACAGTAGTTGTTTTTTAGTAATATTTCGCTCTTTCCTCATTTGATCCAATATTCCATGGACTTTCTTTTCTGTGATTGGATAAATTGGTGTTTGAATAGAAAGGTAATACTCCGAATTGCGGAGTTGTCGGTGTGCCTCCTGCACGTATTTTTGTCGGTCCATAATGACCACTGCTGAGCCTTTATCTGCCGGTTTAATGACTAAATTTTCTGCGGAACTTAGTTCCTCAAGGGCCATTTTTTCGCCCTTTGTCAAATTTGGTGCCTCCTCTGGAACATCCACTTGTGTTAAGGCTAATCTATCTCTTTGTATTAATTCTACCAATTCCCTGGGTACACCCCGATCTTCAGGCTCCCACGTGGAGGCTAATTGAAATTTGGGCGGTGCTGTCATTGTCGAACTTCCAAAATAAGACACTAGCTTTAACCTTCTATGGTAACATCTTAAATGGGCCTTGGTGGTTTTCCTCTGGTTTTTCCTCAAGGTTGTGGTTGGAACAAATGTCAATCCCTTTTCAAGGAGTCCCCTATGGTGTTTTGTTAGACTAAAAGAGGTGGATAGGTTGACCACCGGATCATTCAGGGTCATTTTTCTAGGTGGGGGGAGGCTTTTTGGCAAAAAAAAGGTCTCCAGATATTCCAGATTGCTTCAGCAGTCTCAGTCGACCAATGGATGTTGTCCCCTTCTGTGGTAAATTGTTCTGATGGTAATCGTTGAATCGAGTGTCCTGTGTTCTCTATTATTTTGTTGAGCTCCCCAAGGTTGGCCTGGACCCTCAAGGGAAGTGTCTTGGAAAAATTAATTTTGGGAATCCATACTTTAGCATAAGGAAAAGTGGCTTTTGCCGCTCCCAGCAATCTGGTCATCTCCTTATATATGTAAATTGGTAAGATTCTGTCTCTATTGTTAAGACCAAATGACAAAATAACACCTAGCACGTCCGGAGAGGTTGGGGTCTTGTTCCTGATTAGGTTGATTCCATGGCTGATCTTTGCTCCCGGGTAACAATCCACTTGTACTTCCCGATCTTCTATTTTTGGCAATCTGTCCAAATTGGAGTCGCCTATAATAAGCCATTTTCTCTGGGGAAATAAAAACCAATTCTCCATCTTATTCCCTCCGTGTTCATGTCTGGTAAATATTGCTTGTGGTTCTGTTGGGATGACCCGTGGCCGGGAGGCGGCCGACATCAGCCGTTCTAAATGTGTTGAATCTAATCTCAAATTTGGTGATTCAGGAGAACTGTGGTCCGGTCCCTGATAACGTCTTCTTATGCCTTCGATGCACTTTAGCACCAAATTCGTCTCTGGCTCTTCGGGTGTCGTCCGACTTTCTTCCTGGGTAGGTGTGTACTCTCTTTCCACTTGTTGGTTCAGGTAAGTGTCGTGGGGCTGTTCTATTTCCTCTGTGCAATGCACATCACCCAAAACCCCAAAGGGGTGGGTGAACTCCTCCTTCCTCGTCCTTATTAAACTCTTTTCCTTCGTCGTCTTCTTAATTTCACACTGTGGGGTTAGGGAGTGTGACCCCACTGTAGAACCGGTCAAATCCGGTGTCTTCTTCTGAGGATGTTTCTTTCGGCGTCTCTCCCGTCTCTTCTCTGGCAGCAAGGGGTTAGGGTTAGGGTTAGGGTTAGGGTTAGGGTTGGATTGTGGAGTCCACCTACCAGGGACGGGGAACTGGTTAGGGTTAGGGTTAGGGTTAGGGTTAGGGTTAGGTTTGGATTGTGGAGTCCACCTACCAGGGACGGGGAACTGATGTCCCCCCCTAGCAGAAGAGGACAACGCACGGTCCATCCATCCGTGGCCATGCCTCGCCACCCGCTCCCGCCCCCGGGTTGCAGGCTGGCGCTGTCGCCCCCTACGGACAACTGTCCATTCCCCGTTGTAATTAAATGACATATTAATTTTTGGACTTCAAATTTTTATTATGTCTTATTTAAATATTTTTAATTTTCAAATTTCAATGAGTGGGTAAAATTAGAATTTTTAGACTTTTTATTCTAAAACAAATTATCAAATGTCTATTTTTCAAAAAGATTTTTAGTGTCCAAATTGTCCGAATTTAGCAACGTAATTTATTGCAATGAAATAAAATAAATGATTTGTAAATAACTGTAAATAAAATAAACAATAGTAAATTATTAAATCGACTGTAAATAGGAAATTATTAAATTGAATGTAAATAGTAGTGTGCCTTAACAACGTTTCGGCTATACTAAGCCTTCTTCAGGTCTGGCACACCCGTATTGAATGAAATATTTTTGTTTCTCATAGGGTACAACGATGTGTCTTGCTCGAAATTCGAATTCGTACTGAAGGTCTTTTGTTTTGTAAATTCTTTTTATTACATCTTTTTGGTTTTTCAAAATTTCGTTCTAGGGTTAGGGTTAGGGTTAGGGTTAGGGTTAGGGTTAGGTTTTGAGTACAGAGACCCACTCCAAAAGGAGCGAGGAGGTGCACGGACCTCCCGGTCCCAGGATCCCCTATCCTCCCTGTCCAAAAAATTGGGCGGTTGACGTGGTCCCCTCCGACCACGACTAACCACCGTCCACTCTGTCATTGTTGTTTTTTTTAACTTATTTAATTTTGAAAATTTAATGTATTTTTAACTTTATTTATTTACCAAAGCATTTAATGTACTAATTTGCCAATGAAATCCAATTCAATCCCTTTATTTATTCACGTATTTATTGAGACCCCCAAATCAATAAAGTCCCCAATAACCCAAACCCAGTGTATTGTGCCAAAAACAACAAACAAACTTCTTTTTAAATGAACTGAGACAAATACGACGTTTCGACCTTAATCGGTCTTCATCAGGTACAAAATAAATGAAAAAAATGAAAAAAATGAAGAAAACCCCAAAAAAATATATTAGTGAAAGAGTTGGCTAGTTTTTAAGAGAGCAGAGAGTTGTCGACTGTTCGAGGGACAAATGCACAATGAGCCTGTTTTTTTCTCTCGCCTCCTTTTATACTCTTTCATTTTTTCTTTTTTCCGGGTCCCTTTTCCTTTTTTCCTTTTGATTCGGATTTTATTTTGTTGACTTGTATATCACTTTTCGCACCATAAACCACTAAATACACTGGTCTAATTATTTTCATTCGTTCTGTTGCTTATTTTACATCAAATGTATAATTTGTGTTAATATTGTTTTATTTATTTATGTCTTTGTGACTCAATCATCAATTAATATTTAATGTTACCTCTTTGTTTTTAATACTTCTGAAATTTCGTAAATGATTTTAAATTAATTAGTATTTATACATTTTAAATTTTGACGTTCTAAACTTTTATGTATTTTTAAGCTTTCTTAGTGTTTTTGAAAATTTGTAATTGTCAATTTTTTAATTTTTACACGTTATACTCTGCAAAATTTTGTTCGTTGTAATTAGCGGCAGAATTATAATTTAGACGATTGTTGATGTTAGGATTGTGTGATGTGGTTAGGGTTAGGGTTAGGGTTAGGGTTAGGGGTTAGGGTTAGGGTTTGGGTTAGGGTTAGGGTTAGGGGTTAGGGTTAGGGTTAGGGTTAGGGTGGGGTTAGGGTTAGGGTTAGGATTAGGTTTGGGGTTAGGTTAGGATTATTGGTAAGGAGTAGGGATTGGGGTTAGGT
>NW_026061570.1:0-5000 GCF_024217435.2 Syngnathus scovelli | reverse complement strand
AGGGTTAGGGTTAGGGTTAGGGTTAGGGTTAGGGTTAGGGTTAGGGTTAGGGTTAGGGTTAGGGTTAGGGTTAGGGTTAGGGTTAGGGTTAGGGTTAGGGTTAGGGTTAGGGTTAGGGTTAGGGTTAGGGTTAGGGTTAGGGTTAGGGTTAGGGTTAGGGTTAGGGTTAGGGTTAGGGTTAGGGTTAGGGTTAGGGTTAGGGTTAGGGTTAGGGTTAGGGTTAGGGTTAGGGTTAGGGTTAGGGTTAGGGTTAGGGTTAGGGTTAGGGTTAGGGTTAGGGTTAGGGTTAGGGTTAGGGTTAGGGTTAGGGTTAGGGTTAGGGTTAGGGTTAGGGTTAGGGTTAGGGTTAGGGTTAGGGTTAGGGTTAGGGTTAGGGTTAGGGTTAGGGTTAGGGTTAGGGTTAGGGTTAGGGTTAGGGTTAGGGTTAGGGTTAGGGTTAGGGTTAGGGTTAGGGTTAGGGTTAGGGTTAGGGTTAGGGTTAGGGTTAGGGTTAGGGTTAGGGTTAGGGTTAGGGTTAGGGTTAGGGTTAGGGTTAGGGTTAGGGTTAGGGTTAGGGTTAGGGTTAGGGTTAGGGTTAGGGTTAGGGTTAGGGTTAGGGTTAGGGTTAGGGTTAGGGTTAGGGTTAGGGTTAGGGTTAGGGTTAGGGTTAGGGTTAGGGTTAGGGTTAGGGTTAGGGTTAGGGTTAGGGTTAGGGTTAGGGTTAGGGTTAGGGTTAGGGTTAGGGTTAGGGTTAGGGTTAGGGTTAGGGTTAGGGTTAGGGTTAGGGTTAGGGTTAGGGTTAGGGTTAGGGTTAGGGTTAGGGTTAGGGTTAGGGTTAGGGTTAGGGTTAGGGTTAGGGTTAGGGTTAGGGTTAGGGTTAGGGTTAGGGTTAGGGTTAGGGTTAGGGTTAGGGTTAGGGTTAGGGTTAGGGTTAGGGTTAGGGTTAGGGTTAGGGTTAGGGTTAGGGTTAGGGTTAGGGTTAGGGTTAGGGTTAGGGTTAGGGTTAGGGTTAGGGTTAGGGTTAGGGTTAGGGTTAGGGTTAGGGTTAGGGTTAGGGTTAGGGTTAGGGTTAGGGTTAGGGTTAGGGTTAGGGTTAGGGTTAGGGTTAGGGTTAGGGTTAGGGTTAGGGTTAGGGTTAGGGTTAGGGTTAGGGTTAGGGTTAGGGTTAGGGTTAGGGTTAGGGTTAGGGTTAGGGTTAGGGTTAGGGTTAGGGTTAGGGTTAGGGTTAGGGTTAGGGTTAGGGTTAGGGTTAGGGTTAGGGTTAGGGTTAGGGTTAGGGTTAGGGTTAGGGTTAGGGTTAGGGTTAGGGTTAGGGTTAGGGTTAGGGTTAGGGTTAGGGTTAGGGTTAGGGTTAGGGTTAGGGTTAGGGTTAGGGTTAGGGTTAGGGTTAGGGTTAGGGTTAGGGTTAGGGTTAGGGTTAGGGTTAGGGTTAGGGTTAGGGTTAGGGTTAGGGTTAGGGTTAGGGTTAGGGTTAGGGTTAGGGTTAGGGTTAGGGTTAGGGTTAGGGTTAGGGTTAGGGTTAGGGTTAGGGTTAGGGTTAGGGTTAGGGTTAGGGTTAGGGTTAGGGTTAGGGTTAGGGTTAGGGTTAGGGTTAGGGTTAGGGTTAGGGTTAGGGTTAGGGTTAGGGTTAGGGTTAGGGTTAGGGTTAGGGTTAGGGTTAGGGTTAGGGTTAGGGTTAGGGTTAGGGTTAGGGTTAGGGTTAGGGTTAGGGTTAGGGTTAGGGTTAGGGTTAGGGTTAGGGTTAGGGTTAGGGTTAGGGTTAGGGTTAGGGTTAGGGTTAGGGTTAGGGTTAGGGTTAGGGTTAGGGTTAGGGTTAGGGTTAGGGTTAGGGTTAGGGTTAGGGTTAGGGTTAGGGTTAGGGTTAGGGTTAGGGTTAGGGTTAGGGTTAGGGTTAGGGTTAGGGTTAGGGTTAGGGTTAGGGTTAGGGTTAGGGTTAGGGTTAGGGTTAGGGTTAGGGTTAGGGTTAGGGTTAGGGTTAGGGTTAGGGTTAGGGTTAGGGTTAGGGTTAGGGTTAGGGTTAGGGTTAGGGTTAGGGTTAGGGTTAGGGTTAGGGTTAGGGTTAGGGTTAGGGTTAGGGTTAGGGTTAGGGTTAGGGTTAGGGTTAGGGTTAGGGTTAGGGTTAGGGTTAGGGTTAGGGTTAGGGTTAGGGTTAGGGTTAGGGTTAGGGTTAGGGTTAGGGTTAGGGTTAGGGTTAGGGTTAGGGTTAGGGTTAGGGTTAGGGTTAGGGTTAGGGTTAGGGTTAGGGTTAGGGTTAGGGTTAGGGTTAGGGTTAGGGTTAGGGTTAGGGTTAGGGTTAGGGTTAGGGTTAGGGTTAGGGTTAGGGTTAGGGTTAGGGTTAGGGTTAGGGTTAGGGTTAGGGTTAGGGTTAGGGTTAGGGTTAGGGTTAGGGTTAGGGTTAGGGTTAGGGTTAGGGTTAGGGTTAGGGTTAGGGTTAGGGTTAGGGTTAGGGTTAGGGTTAGGGTTAGGGTTAGGGTTAGGGTTAGGGTTAGGGTTAGGGTTAGGGTTAGGGTTAGGGTTAGGGTTAGGGTTAGGGTTAGGGTTAGGGTTAGGGTTAGGGTTAGGGTTAGGGTTAGGGTTAGGGTTAGGGTTAGGGTTAGGGTTAGGGTTAGGGTTAGGGTTAGGGTTAGGGTTAGGGTTAGGGTTAGGGTTAGGGTTAGGGTTAGGGTTAGGGTTAGGGTTAGGGTTAGGGTTAGGGTTAGGGTTAGGGTTAGGGTTAGGGTTAGGGTTAGGGTTAGGGTTAGGGTTAGGGTTAGGGTTAGGGTTAGGGTTAGGGTTAGGGTTAGGGTTAGGGTTAGGGTTAGGGTTAGGGTTAGGGTTAGGGTTAGGGTTAGGGTTAGGGTTAGGGTTAGGGTTAGGGTTAGGGTTAGGGTTAGGGTTAGGGTTAGGGTTAGGGTTAGGGTTAGGGTTAGGGTTAGGGTTAGGGTTAGGGTTAGGGTTAGGGTTAGGGTTAGGGTTAGGGTTAGGGTTAGGGTTAGGGTTAGGGTTAGGGTTAGGGTTAGGGTTAGGGTTAGGGTTAGGGTTAGGGTTAGGGTTAGGGTTAGGGTTAGGGTTAGGGTTAGGGTTAGGGTTAGGGTTAGGGTTAGGGTTAGGGTTAGGGTTAGGGTTAGGGTTAGGGTTAGGGTTAGGGTTAGGGTTAGGGTTAGGGTTAGGGTTAGGGTTAGGGTTAGGGTTAGGGTTAGGGTTAGGGTTAGGGTTAGGGTTAGGGTTAGGGTTAGGGTTAGGGTTAGGGTTAGGGTTAGGGTTAGGGTTAGGGTTAGGGTTAGGGTTAGGGTTAGGGTTAGGGTTAGGGTTAGGGTTAGGGTTAGGGTTAGGGTTAGGGTTAGGGTTAGGGTTAGGGTTAGGGTTAGGGTTAGGGTTAGGGTTAGGGTTAGGGTTAGGGTTAGGGTTAGGGTTAGGGTTAGGGTTAGGGTTAGGGTTAGGGTTAGGGTTAGGGTTAGGGTTAGGGTTAGGGTTAGGGTTAGGGTTAGGGTTAGGGTTAGGGTTAGGGTTAGGGTTAGGGTTAGGGTTAGGGTTAGGGTTAGGGTTAGGGTTAGGGTTAGGGTTAGGGTTAGGGTTAGGGTTAGGGTTAGGGTTAGGGTTAGGGTTAGGGTTAGGGTTAGGGTTAGGGTTAGGGTTAGGGTTAGGGTTAGGGTTAGGGTTAGGGTTAGGGTTAGGGTTAGGGTTAGGGTTAGGGTTAGGGTTAGGGTTAGGGTTAGGGTTAGGGTTAGGGTTAGGGTTAGGGTTAGGGTTAGGGTTAGGGTTAGGGTTAGGGTTAGGGTTAGGGTTAGGGTTAGGGTTAGGGTTAGGGTTAGGGTTAGGGTTAGGGTTAGGGTTAGGGTTAGGGTTAGGGTTAGGGTTAGGGTTAGGGTTAGGGTTAGGGTTAGGGTTAGGGTTAGGGTTAGGGTTAGGGTTAGGGTTAGGGTTAGGGTTAGGGTTAGGGTTAGGGTTAGGGTTAGGGTTAGGGTTAGGGTTAGGGTTAGGGTTAGGGTTAGGGTTAGGGTTAGGGTTAGGGTTAGGGTTAGGGTTAGGGTTAGGGTTAGGGTTAGGGTTAGGGTTAGGGTTAGGGTTAGGGTTAGGGTTAGGGTTAGGGTTAGGGTTAGGGTTAGGGTTAGGGTTAGGGTTAGGGTTAGGGTTAGGGTTAGGGTTAGGGTTAGGGTTAGGGTTAGGGTTAGGGTTAGGGTTAGGGTTAGGGTTAGGGTTAGGGTTAGGGTTAGGGTTAGGGTTAGGGTTAGGGTTAGGGTTAGGGTTAGGGTTAGGGTTAGGGTTAGGGGTTAGGGTTAGGGTTAGGGTTAGGGTTAGGGTTAGGGTTAGGGTTAGGGTTAGGGTTAGGGTTAGGGTTAGGGTTAGGGTTAGGGTTAGGGTTAGGGTTAGGGTTAGGGTTAGGGTTAGGGTTAGGGTTAGGGTTAGGGTTAGGGTTAGGGTTAGGGTTAGGGTTAGGGTTAGGGTTAGGGTTAGGGTTAGGGTTAGGGTTAGGGTTAGGGTTAGGGTTAGGTTAGGGTTAGGGTTAGGGTTAGGGTTAGGGTTAGGGTTAGGGTTAGGGGTTAGGGTTAGGGTTAGGGTTAGGGTTAGGGTTAGGGTTAGGGTTAGGGTGTTAGGGTAGGGTTAGGGTTAGGTAGGTTAGGGTTAGGGTTAGGGTTAGGGTTAGGGTTAGGGTTCGGGTTAGGGTTAGGGTTAGGGTTAGGGTTAGGGTTAGGGTTAGGGTTAGGGTTAGGGTTAGGGTTAGGGTTAGGGTTAGGGTTAGGGTTAGGGTTAGGGTTAGGGTTAGGGTTAGGGTTAGGGTTAGGGTTAGGGTTAGGGTTAGGGTTAGGGTTAGGGTTAGGGTTAGGGTTAGGGTTAGGGTTAGGGTTAGGGGTTAGGGTTAGGGTTAGGGTTAGGGTTAGGGTTAGGGTTAGGGGTTAGGGTTAGGGTTAGGGTTAGGGTTAGGGTTTAGGGTTAGGGTTAGGGTTAGGGGTTAGGGTTAGGGTTAGGGTTAGGGTTAGGGTTAGGGTTAGGGTTAGGGTTAGGGTTAGGATTAGGGTTAGGGTTAGGGTTAGGTTAGGGTT